>NC_068363.1:28196590-28224090 GCF_020536995.1 Dreissena polymorpha
TAGTTATATAGTTACGATGTCTTGCTTAATGCACTACGTGTTTTTAGCGTGTGTGAACATGAAACTGTCTATGAAGCCCATCGGGTATCGAAAACAAGTTGAAGATTGAAGATTCGTGTTTTCAAGCTAAAGACAAATACAATGTACAGCATATATTCTAATTCGTATTTAGATAATCCAGTTACAAAACCACTCAAACATGTGTGTACGCGGCGACTTTTATTCTTTTGGTGCATTACATGTCATGGCCGTGTGCCTGTTTGCTGCAGTTACCTGAAGAGACTTCGCAAGGAGAACTCAGGGTTCCGAGCTTTCAGCTTTATCAATATCCACAACATATCCGAAGCCTGCCACGCTTAAACGATGCGCCTTTGATCGGCAAAAATCCCCCGACGTACCTTAAAATGTTACCTTTACTAAACCCAAAACCCCTGGCGCTTATGAAGTGGCGGCCTCAATAAGAGCCTTTTCATCAGTCGAGGACATTTTGGCTTTTTACCCCAGGTAGCGCCGTGCTTTACCCAGTCAGCCTATCAATCAAAGACTATTTGGGAACATTATATTCATCGCGACGACACAGACATCCCGATTATATGGAGCCACTGAAATATCAAAAATTAAGCCGATACGTTTAAAATACATTTATTTTATTATTGGCAAATATAACACATAATGAATAAAACATTGAAAATAAGAAACTGTCAACTGTAGCTGCACTGTCAGATTTCACAGAATGTTAATAGATTTTATATAGTGTATGAACTCTTTATATCTCAGGCTCAGCTATGGAGTCTGCATCTGTTTCGCAGCAACGGAAGCCGATGCTGCGATTCTGCATCGGCCCGCGCAGCTTTGACAACTTTTCTGGGACATTTTTGGCCCGAAGGTAACACGACCCTTTTGCAAAAAGTCAATACAGTCTTGAGCTTAAGGGCATCTTTACGGCGAAGAAATATCGGCGCTGGTGCAGGTGTGAGTCTCCATAAACTGCAATCGCATTACAGTCCTTTCGGTTACCAGGTTCATGACGACAATAATGCAATGGACCGACTTCTAGCTGCTTCGTACCTGTATGGTGCATACCGACAACACAAAACTTGCGGATTATCACGTCTTCATCCTATTAATTAAAAAGTGAAATACGGCAGCACAAACTATTAACTACAAAGTGCAAACAGTGTAAAATAGTAGTAAAATCCTATTATTACCATCGTAGCCCAATTTCTCACATGATATTTTTGTATGAATAACATCGTTATATATCAACGAATTCGGAAAGCGCAACATGTAAGAATTTTGTTTACGTGCTCATTTTGTGCTGGAAATGAACTTTTAAACAAAAGTAGTAAAAATAACCTTGCACAAATTAATTAGAACAATCTAGCACAGACCGAGTAAACTGTTTGATGAAAGGAACATATAAGAGCTATTGGACTTGTCAACATTTGCATATAAACCACCCGTATAAAATAGGCTTATTTCTGTATTTTAGACCTATCTAATAAACTTTTATATGTAAATATAGGTTAAACATGTTTATTCAAAACTGACAATGAGTCTGATAGTGTCCGACTCAATATCAAATTGCGTTGGTTTTGCTGTCCGACTTAATATCTAAAATGGTTCATGTTGTCGGTGGGGAAATTTGTTGATCATTTCAAAGAAACTACGATTAAACTTAAATTTAGTTTGCAAAATGATCATAAATCTACAGCTTAAACAATGATGTCATTTGCTCAAAAGATTTCAACACTGCTAGACTGTTTCAAACGCAAACAAAACTTACTTCTTTTGCGTTGTCAATTTTGAAATTCGTGCCCGTGAGGTATTTTTAGAAATGAACTTCGGGAATGCTGTTGGAAAGTACGCCAACAACAAACAAACGACTTATTTGATTGGTTTAATATTCATTTCGGTTAATGTACACTTGTTTACATGCTGAACTGTCTAAAATCGACAGAAAAACGGGTCCAAAAACCGTCGACTTTAGATCGTGTCCGACTCACGATCACTTTACTACTTTTCATAAAATAAACACTTATAAAAAAATAATAACTGGTAGTCTTTTCTTGTGATGGCAGAGGTTGTATGTGAGAGCAAGGAACGACAACTCTGCATGGAGATTGATAGTGACAGTCTTTACCAAACAAATTTAGGTGAACATAACCGTCTTTAATATATTGCCGAATCTCAGATTTCTGTCGAATTTATTGCTTTGATCTTTTTGATATCTTATTGTTATTATCCTGACAAATCACAAACGCTTGTTAAAAAATTATTTGTTTTAAACATTATAGTTGGCATCTCTATTCTTCCAGTATTCTCGCGGTATTTCAATAACGACACCCTACTGTTTATGTATCAGAATTTGTGACACATTTTCCATTCGCTCTCAGAAAGAAGTTTTACGTGTGATCATGAGCAATATTCTGGTAAGTTGTCGTTGTTATCCACCAGAAACACATTTATTCACAAAATTTAAAGATATTCAGATCTTACTTTTTAGTCTTTTAGCTTTTACTTTTAACGTATTTACACCTCGTCTGCTCGCACTTTACCGATATCCCGAAAGGTTACATATCACTATATTAGTTTAGGCCTAAAACCACAAAATCCGTTACCGTTGGGATTTTCGTACACAATCTTACGCAAAAAATCTTCCAGATTCGAAATCAACACAAAACAAGACATTTATAACTTGTCTGCATTAATGCCATTATTGACCAAATTTTAATATATTTGTTGGTTTTCCGTTTTTAGAAGCTGTTCTGCGAATGCAAAAGCTGGGCATCATACAAGCCATTCTATCCAGCAAAAATGACAGTTTTGGTTTACAGAAATCACAAAGGAGGGATTCATGCACTACTATCAATTCCAAGCTATACACACAGTTATTATCTGTGGTGATCTTTATGGTTCTGTTTGTTTACTTAGATGGAACATGTGTGGACTTTATAGAACTTTGAAAAGTCTATATATGTCTATCTATAAACAAAAATCAGCTATTGTATAATAAGATCAGATGTGCAAACAATGTCAAAGGGTTGTTAAATTAACAATTGAAGGCAATTATGCTGAAAAAATATGAAGTTCCCATGCAATTTTTTCTGTATATCGACAAGTGTATGCCGATAATTGTCAAACTAGTAATACAAAATTTACCACTAGTATGTAAAAGCACTAAGTACATGTGATCATTTTTAGTAAGATAGTGTAATTCTAAACAGTAGCAAATAGCTTGTTTAGTAAATGCATAATGCAATTAATATGATTCTGTTCTATTGTGTCATAAATAAATTGGTTGTTACTTGTTAATCCATGATAAATATTTTATGGCTAGTACAAAACCAGCAATGTTAATTTGTAAAAGGTTATACAATAACACCACTTTGTAATTTCATATACGTAAATATTCTTGAAATGTAGGTTGATGACAGTGTTTTAGTTTTACTTATTCCTGTAACTGTTATTTTATGTGCAATAAATGATGTGAAGTGTTTTGTATCTCCACACAATACCACATACCTTTTATATATGTTCTGTGTTATGTGTCATTTGAATGTTTAAGTAAAAAAAATATGGATGATATAACATGATGCATTCTAATATTTGCCTTCAAATTGTAACTATAGAGTTAAGTGTATGCAGTTTAGACTGTGATTTTAGAATTGCTACAAAATGGCTAGTTTTTTAGTGGCGACAAAATTTAAACTATTCAACAATAGTTTGCGAAAGAAAATTAGAAAACCTGCAAGATACCTGTATTTATTAAATATTTTAATTGCGAATCAAGTATGTTGTTATGCTGTTACACATAATTATACATTGATAATAAATAAGAAGACAATTAGTGGTGTTAACGTTTCCCAACAGTAGAAATCATGCTTCTGATGAAGTCAGTGATATACAGACGAAAGCTCCAGGTATGGCTTTCAATACGTAGTGTGTGTTATTTGAGAGTCTAAAACTTATTGGATTAAAAAAAAATCCTGTCAATTTGTCGATCAAAATTGATTTGACACATCACATGATTGTGATAATGTTAAATCAGTGTACTGTATGCTAAATGCAACTGCTTTAGCAAGCTGTCAAGTTGAATTGAGACATTTGATGAAGCAAACTGTTTCCTGGGTAGGACCAGTATTTTGTGTCTATATGACGTACCATGACGTCGAAAGTCTACAAGACCTACTAAGTAGAACGAGAAATGTACTTCGACGTACAATTTTTCACCGACCCTTGAGTGTTAGCCAATCAGAAGACACCTTACGGTCTGTTGCTTTTAGAGATTTTTGATATTGAACATTATTATTATTATTATTTATACTGAATTATGCGACTATCGACCGCTTTCTCATAGATATTGACGTATTTATTAAACATTATTATTATTATAATTTACACCAAATTATGCAACTATCGACCGCTAACTCATAGATATTGTGCGTATTTATTGACCTGGCGTGGCGGAATTAACCTCTGACTTATGCAAGTTATGGTTATCACAAAATACGACCAACGGGGAGTTTATAATACATTATTTATCCCATTAATGCTTGGTCACTGGTTACCGTTGGTAATTTCCTACACAGTAATGCGCTGGACGGTCGTGATACTCCGCCCCGCATGATCGTTTCATACACACAAATATGCTGAATAATTATAATTTTAAAAGGTAACAATTGAATCTTCTTCAAATTTGTATATTATCTATTTCAATGCATTAAATACATGTACTTGAAACTTCTATGTGTTTTTTTTTTGCCATTCTGATATTTTTATTCGTTTTGTCCTCAACTAAAAAGAGATTTTAAACAGTTATTATGAATAAATCTGAAGGAAAAGCGGCTCAAGAGACTAGTGTTTTGATTGGCTGTTCAGAAAATGTGTAGGTAGAAGTACAAACATGTATGTCAAAGTACAAATTGTACTTTGACGTACAAATATATTCTTAAAAGTGTATTTTATATTCATGTCGACGTACAATTATTGTACTTCGACGTACATTTCTCTTTTTAACGTGTAGGTCTTGTTGACTTTCAACCCAAATGGTAAACCATAGTATTTCTTAAGGGTTATCTAAAGAATGCTTCCACTTTAAGGATCAATACAGAGACCTCCCAGTGACTAAGCCAGTTAGCAGACACCCCATCCATTATACCACAGACACCGAACCAGCTATAAATTCCTGTGGCTAGAAAAAAAAAGATGCAAGATCTTTAAGCTTGGAACATGTAACTCGTTTTAAGATTGATTTTTTGGATGCATTACTTAATTATTGCAACAATTATCATATTTTGAACACAATCATATATCCATATATTTATTAAAAATACATGGTTATAAAAAAAAATTAAAAAGCTTTTGCCCGTAAATTAGGTAGCACCTATAATTATAATACCATATATGGTATATGGACGATCCACGGCGGGCTTAGGCACATATATGGTTATATTCTATAAATAGGTGTAAGGCGATCGACACGTGGTTGCTTTGATAACTCGATATGAATGAATAGTATAATGTAGTTGCCCATGCGTGAGGCAGCAGGGTTGTCGGCTCTTTCGGCCCCAAGTTCTTTCGGCCCCGGTTTTTCAGGCTCTTTCGGCCCCAATTTCAGGCTCTTTCGGCCCAGGTACCAGGCTTTTTCGGCCCCATTTTTAATTTGAATTAATCGTTGCAAATATGTTGGTCGAAAATCTTTAAAACTATGAAATTATGTTTATTACAGTAATATATTATCTTTATTGAGGATTAATGCATTTGAAAAAAGATTCTCTTTATCTTTTGCTTCAGGTATATCGTCGTCGAAATGAGAAGAATAGGTACAAGAATATAAACGGCTTTGAAAATAAAACAAACTATAAAATAATTTATATTACATTTATTTGGATAATTTTAAAGTTTATAACAATAAGGAATACATACGTCTAAACAACACAATACATTAATTTAACCTAATTACATACTACAAAATTTACTGCACACAAGTTGTTTATTTTATCAATAATGCAATTAGATCACCATAATAATCATCATATAAATATTAATCATCATCATTCATCATCAGAGTCACAATCATCAGCATAATAATAATGATCATCAAAATTATCATCATCATAATAATCAGCATAAGAAACATCAGCATTTAAATCATCATCATTATAATAATCAGCATAAATACACCATAGTCTGCAGTAGCATAATAATCTTCAGCATCAAAAGAATCACTCTAATAATAATCATCATCATCATTATTATTGCATAATTTATTTGTAACTTAATAATTACAGCATATTCATCATCATAATAATAATAATAATCATAATTATCATCAACGTAACGTGATAATCATTATCATGTGGTGATATGTTTATATATCCCAGCATTATTATCATCATCATCATCATCAAGAGGCGACGATTCAGAAGGCATACGTCTCCCCGATCTTGGTGAGGAAATCCTCGGTGGTCAGTTCGTATTCTTCCCATAGCTGGCCAATCTGCTCGTCAAGATTTACATGGACGTTGCGTCGGACCCGCCCGGTTCCCTCTCGCACCAGCTGGGCCTGCACTGGCAGGTACTCGGCCTCGCGCCGCAGGAGAGGGTACCAAGACATAGAAGGAGCACTTGTGGTCGGCTGCCTTCAAACTCAACCGACGGTGCCGCCCTTAAAAACAAAACACTAATAAGACAATGCAATATAATTGTAATTCGCTTTAGTAACACAATAAAATAAATTACGTACACTTTAAGGTACTTACAAACAATATTTAGTGAACATACAATATACAGACAGACTGAATGTCAGGCGTTGTAGGACGGTTGCGGCAGTCATTGCAGATGAAGGTAAGAACAATATCCCCCCCCCCCTCTTTGCACTAAAATATTCTGTCGCGGATATGCCTACAAAGTGTTTGCACCTATGCCCGGTTTTATGATCTTTATCAGGTTGTTAAATACATGTGTGGTGTGTATTCGGGTTAAAAGGTAACACAAAATGTAGATCTAAGTTGATAAATCAGTAAACTTTGAACTGACAATGAACTGACAAATAGAATAAATGAAAAAATGCAAATGATAACCATGACAATAAATTTAATAATAAATTAAAACATTTATATGACAGTACAGTTTAAAAACAAAAAATAAAGGCGAGTATCAATTTCATTATCCAATATAATTTATTAAGAAATACACCCGCTCAAATAGGTGTAATAAAATATAAGGCCGAATAAGCCTGGTCGATTTGGGGCCCGAAAGAGCTTGGGGCCGAAAAGCCTGAAATTTCGGTCTGGGCCGAAAGAGCTTGGGGCCGAAAGAGCCTGCTACCAGGCAGCATGATAGTTTCCCACAATGCAAAATTCATGCAGGTTATGGCGGCCATGTTTAGAACTTCTGGAATAAGTTGCGAAACTTTAACCAATAATGTAAGTAGCCCTTTGATTATATAATGCATGATCATTGTTGTGTCTATCAAAGTAACGCTGGTATTTATATGAAATGCCAAATCTTAATCGCTTATTTAAATGCTATTCCCGAATTTCTATTTTTATATAATTATCGATATGTTCGAATCCAACTATGTTGTAAATATTATCAGCTTACACTTTGAATCATTTTTAATTGACTGTTTAGGTGAATCTGTACATTAATATGTTATTAAATCTAACATTATTTTAAGTAGACGCTTGCACTAGGTTAAATATCACAACGCAATAGCTTCGGTCAAAATCATTGAGTTGTTTGGTGTCTCATAGTTCTGGCTTCCATAACTTTAAATGTCGCTTTTTATGATTTTTGACAGGCGCGACTTTATAGTTATGGACCAACCCCATTAGGAAAGTCAACCAGAAATTCCCGAAAAGTTGACAGTTAACAAAGATCGGTCCAAAACAGCCTTTTAAACAGTTATTTACCGAAAATGAAAGCATGTCACGATATAATGATGTTTTATATACACATTTACCTCACTTGAGCTCAAAATTCGGTGAAAACATGTCCATATTACTGCTTTATTCGGGAACAGTGAATGAAATCAACACCATGGAAGACATTTTGAAATGGAACTCTCGTGAGAGTTCACGGTCACGGTCAATCTATTTTTAGGTCCTATTTTTAGAAACAAACATGTGCTTAGTTTGTTTACATACACAAATTGACGAAAATGGCATTTCCAGGAGTTTTACTTCACTGGTGTCTGTTTTGTGAATTAAACAAGAAGCAATCACTAGTTAATAGAAGTATCCTCATGGTTATTGCAAAACTCATCGATGCAAATGGAGAATTGGATTGATTTTGAGTGGAAATACAGTGGAAAATGACTATGCATGTGTTAACTTGGAAAATGTGTAAGATGTCAGATTTTGACAGAGGAAGTGCCAACAGTTGGCAGATGTCAATCAAGACTTTCAGGACCTGGGCGAGCCTCTTATTTGTCTCATTTAGTCTGCAACCATGGAGCAGTGCAGAGCATGTGGATGCTCTTTGAAAAAAGCAAGAAGTGTTGCAAGTAAGCTTCATGGCCATGGGATGAACCTCACGGTAGGAGAGGGAACGAAGGAAACTTTTAATGTGGATTTAACACAGGGAAGAAATGTGTGTGGTGATTGTTTTTAAAAATTAAGTCAAGTGACTGTTCTGTCTCAAAAAGTAAAATATGACAATATCAAATTGCGAACTCAGAAAAGGAAACTAACTAATTCTGGACTTTTTGAGAAGGATCAGACTAACAAATTGAAGTCACCTGTATCATTTTCACCATCACCAGCAGCAAAAAGAATATGCTTTTCTCCAAAGAAAGCCAGTACACCCAAACAGAATGTAAAGGTAACATTTTGTTATTTAATGTATTCCTTCTGTATATGCCTATGTAGAAACATTAGCCTGTAGTGTACCATTGAATACATTACTCTTTATAAAATCCTGGGTTCATTTGCATAAAAACTGTAGCTTTAATTTGATACTTACTTTAATTACTGAATTCCATTTTAGTTAAATAAATGCATGTTTAGCCAGTATTTATAATATTTAAGAATATGAATGAAAACTTGTTACTGTTACATGTGTACGGATGACCTGTCTTCAGTATTATATTGATATTTAAGAATAGGAATGAAAACTTGTTACTGTTACATGTGTAAGGATGACCTGTCTTCAGTTACCCATATTGAAAACTATTATTATAATTATTATAAGAAAAAATAAAAGAAACGGTTAACATTAGATAAGAGACATTGAAATACTGATAACAGAATAAATACTCAATAATTCCAAAAGACCATCAAGCACAAGTTAGAAAACATTAAGTTATGAGCATTAATATCATTAAAATCTGTAGGATTAGTAAGGTTTAATTACTTTTTTGTAAAATGAAGGTGTAAAATCAACCACACAACGGCATAGCAAGCAATCATAAAAAACACACGGTGTTAACCTTTCCATTGAACAGCTCTTTATTCACGACACACCAGATATGCTTCATGTAAGTAATGTATTTAAGAACTAATAAATAGCTTAAACTTTTAACATTGTTTGCTCTCAATAGAAACCTACCAGTACTACCTTGGTTGAGACCATAGTTCGTCAGGTGACTAACACAAACTATGATGCTGCTTTAAGAACAATGATGAAAGGCTCCAAGAAGGCTTTTGCAGACATAAACAAAATCATAGGTCTGCTTGTCCAGGATGAAGTAAGGGCATTCTCAAAAACACTGTCATCTCTTAGACAGGATTTGACATTAGAGAGCATTGAGAAGTTCAGTTGGACAGCTTTTCTCAATGAAATCGATTCAGGGCTACCTCTTCTGTCAACTGTGTTGCGGTCTGCATTAACCACTAGACGAACAAAAGACAAGATATCAAGGTTCTTGCATTTCTTCAATAGGCCACATAATGCTCAATGTACTTAAAACCTGATAAACATTCCGATATGAAGTTATAAAGGAGTGCATGAAATTTTACAAAAACTTAAATCTTAAATGAAATGAAGCAGTTGTTGTTCACAAGACTTGTCAAACTAATTATTTAACTCTTTCAGTGCTGGAACCAAATTTTGAAGGCCTTTGCCAACAGTTTGGATCCAGATGAGACGCCACAAAATGTGGCGTCTCATCAGGATCCAAACTGTTTGCTATTCTGATAGTAACTCTTTCAGTGCTGGAACCAAATTTTGAAGGCCTTTGCCAACAGTTTTGATCCAGATGAGACGCCACAAAATGTGGCGTCTCATCAGGATCCAAACTGTTTGCTATTCTGATAGTAACTCTTTCAGTGCTGGAACCAAATTTTGAAGGCCTTTGCCAACAGTTTGGATCCAGATGACACGCCACAAAACGTGGCGTCTCATCAGGATCCAAACTGTTTGCTATTCTGATAGTGTTCTTTGAAAAAAATCATAGAAAATGCTAATTTTAGAAATTCAGCAGACAACATTTTTGCAGATAACAAATTTCCCAGCATTCAAAGGGTTAATAAGGAAATAGTGCAATGTAATGTATATAAATATCAAATTTTATGAATGACATTTATTTTTGCAATTTGTTTGCTTATATTTTTTAAGAAACTTACAATGTTGCAGTTCTGGTAACAAGATTGGTCCTTTGGTACCTGTATTTGGACTTCTTGTGAGTATCATCCTTCATAAAGATTTCCAGCCAAGTTCAAGTTCCTGCAACAAATCTTATCCATACAGATGTTCCGATTAGGCTGTAACCACAAGGTAGGCTAAAAAGTACTAATTTGAGTTAAACAATGTGTATTACATTGCATGACAAGCTTGAGTCATGGGACAAACAAGTGCTCTGTCTTTTAAAATCTTTATTGTAATTAAAATTTTAACTGGTGACTGTTAATGAACTATTTTAGCTTAATATGCCATTACACAAGTTAAACATTTTGCAGATATTCAGATGGTTTCATAAGTTTGGACTATGCATGAGTATTCATACAACAAGACAACTTGTAGATCGTCTAGGAAAAAGCTATGACAACAAAATAAAGGAGTGGAAACAGAACATAGAAGAGGTATAAAATATCCCAGAAAAAAAATTAACAAAGCAAAAATGCATGATCAATAGCTACCTTGTACATACACTTAATATATCTTGGCCTTTAATCGTCATTATTTCATAGGAAACAATAACTTCTGCAAACTAGCTTTTTAAAAATGCCTACCTTACTGGAAATAAACATTTTTGCAGCATGTTCTACATGTGAGACCAACACTGGTAGCTGACACAAGAACTGATGAGAGTGAATGGTCATCTCTCAGTGACAGTGAGGTCAACATGTCTGATGAAACAGATGATGACGAAGATCTGGATGAAGACCAGGAAATTCAGGACCTGTCCCTGGTGTTGGAAGACACAATACTGTACTCGGAGTCAGACCACGAAGAAGAATTTGTTCCACTCCCTGAAAGATCTGAAATGAATGGTATGTTTAAATTTAAAAAACCATACCCTGCTCAAACTTAAGCAAAACAAACAATTGTATTTTACAGGTAGTTTAGCAGTAGTTAATTTGTATGAAGTTATTGTATGTTACACACTAGTACACTGAGGAGAGTGGACCATTAACAGTACTTTATTGTAGACAACTTTCTTTTAATCCATTATTTTAATTTGTGTGGATATAAAACCCACTTTGCCTGTGTTTGGGAAAATAAATTGTGTTTATTAATGCATTTTTTCTCTACGTGTTTTCAATATTGGTTCGAATCAATATGCCCTATATTTTAATAACTGTTGTAAAATTTAACAACGAGAATTTACTAGGAATACTTTACCTCAGATATACCAGGTTTTTCTGTGTGCTGGGACAACGTCCAGAAAATGTCAGTAGCGCGCCACCAAAGCAGGCATAGTGGAAATAAGATGCTGCTGTGGGCAAACTGCTTTGCAACGCTTGACAGAATCAGCTTCACATCCTCTTCTTGTTCCTGGGAAGAAACAGTACCAGCCAGTTCCATTGATCTAAAAGTAAGCATTCTTTAAAATGTACCCTTGGAGCTGATAAAGCTGAAAAAATAATTTTAAATTACAAAAAAGCTGCATGTTTGTAATTGTATTGAAGTGTAATGGAAATTATTTATTTTCATTTTATATTTTGTATTTGTAAACACTGCATTTGGCTAATTTATTAACATCTAATCACTCTATTGAATGTCAATGCTTAAATACGCATTATGTGTGACAGACATTCCTACCAAGTGATTAGGACTGGAAGAAGCTACGCTCCAGGATGGAGTTGATTGTTGCAAGGACTCTAGCAAGTATCCTTGACCTTGACATCCCAGTGCAGCAGCATCTTCCTCACAAGTATTCAACAGAATCTGCGAAGAAAAAAGTGAAGTTGTAAGCGTTATTTTAATTTGTTTTATTTCTGCTATTGTAAATGTATGCTTGTATTGTCCCCTACTGGTGAAACCTGAGGGGACTTATGGTTTGCGCTCTGTGTGTCAATCTGTCTGTCAGTCTGTCACACTTTTCTTGATCCTGCGATAACTTTATAATTTCTTCATGTTATTTCATGAAACTTGAAACGTGGACAGATGGCAATATGGAGATTATGCATGTCAATTCATTTTGTTCCTAAGTCAAAAATTGTGGTTGCTATGGCAACAAATATAGATACTTTTACTGACAATGGTGTAGTTTCACCAGTAGGTGACAATATTGCTTGTAAATCTCTGGTTCATAAATATATCTGTATGAAATACAGAAATACACATGTATCTCTTAAACGTTAAATGATCATTTTAAATAAATAACACTCTTTAATGTTCTTCAAGGTCAACCTTGGTGTTGTGAAAGAAAACCCTGCAACATGCAAAGGTGTAATTGAGATAATGAAGTACCTTAATCGATACACACCGAGGGATGTTGAAGGAACACCCTGGCCTATAATTTGTCACGGGGACCAGCTGTCGGTGGAGCGTATGATAGAGTGTAGGATAGCCATGTCCTCCTCTGCTCTCCCTGGGGACCGTCTAGAGGGGCTAATACCAAGACCACAGAACTTCCATAAACGAATTGTGCTCCTACAGGTATAGAACAAAAAAATCATGATTCATGATCATGATTCAACTTATATATAAATGTACAGAAATAAGAAACCTGGGTAAATAATGTATTTGGATTATGAGTCTAATTACTAAAGCTTATCCATATATCATACGACACATATGATAGAATTAATTTTATTGAAATTCACAGGTGACACTGGATACCCTTTTTGGAAAAGGGGCGTGTGACAAAGGCACACTTACTCAAATAAAGAATGTCTTTGGACATAGAAATGTGAAAAAAAAGCTTCAGACTGTATGAACCATTTGACAAACTTTTTGGACTTTGTAACAGAAGGTCACATACTGTTGTTAGCAGCACAACTTCGAAAAAATGAGAATTTTAGCGAACAGCTTACATCTTTGGAAGACGTTACACAGTTGGCCAAGGAAATTATTCAATTCATATGGCCAAACACCAATGAATACGTGGCTGCCGTTGAAGATGACAGGAAGTATACATGCATATGTGATGCAGAGGATGGTGAGTAAATTCAGAATTGACTGGAAAAAAAGAGAAATAATTCAGTTTAAATATATATGCTTACCTTGTGTAACAAACAAATATTCACTTTGCATTACAGTATTTTAAATATAAGTCAAATGACTAAGCAGTCTTCATTCTCAAAACAGGAGGTGCAGAATGGATAGAATGTTCAAGTACCATGAGTTACCCAACGAGATGGTTCCACAAAGACTGTGTTGACGTGCCGGATGGTGCAGAAGATGATGACTGGTGGTGCTCCCCAGAATTTCAAGCACGGGGCCTTAGTGCATATTGCTGTGGAAAGCAGTTGGAGAGCACATGGATACGGTGCTCATCAGAGGCTGACTGTGTACGTGGCGAGTGGTTTCACACAGTCTGTGTGGGGACAAACGATACTTCTGGTTAGTGTCATAATTAATTATTTTGCATAAAAATATATCATTTATCATTTAAAGGTTATTAACTTTAAATACTCATTTCTGTTTATCTTTCAATCATGATTTTTTTCAGGCATATGGCATTGTTCTGAAGTCTGTAGGTCAGGCAAGGAAATTGATCACAAACAGGCATATGCAATGAGTGTCCTGTGGCGTGGCCTCATGCACATGGCAGAAAGAGACACGGAGAGGGAAAACGACGGGGAAGCCATGATAAGCTTTTGGCGACTGAATATGCTGGAGTTTTGGGAACATGGCCACTACAAATACCTGACACTGGCTTTTAGACTTTTGGCCTGTAAGATGATATTTAATAAGAAACCAATATAAAATTATAGTTATGAATTTCTAAACAAAATTTCATACATTTAAATCATAAAAATGCATACATATATTTTAACAGTAAATTTGATAAAGTATAATTATAGCTTTTATATCCATTATGGTATTATTTTGCATAGTTTTATGTGTCCGGAATGCAACAATCCGAAGTAATGTATACTTTTTATTCATGTAGCTGTTAGTGGTTGGATGCCCAAGCGGATATCAGAAAACCTGATATGGAACAGTACGGCCAATTTGCGAGGGGAACCTGGATGTAATGTACCTTTGGACCTGCTGAATGAGTTCCTAAACAATGAATTCAAAAGTATGTATTTGTCGTTGTTGTTGTTGTTCTTTCAGTTCAATTCACATCTGAATATGTTAAGCGCAC
This sequence comes from Dreissena polymorpha, assembly GCF_020536995.1. Taxonomy (NCBI): domain Eukaryota; kingdom Metazoa; phylum Mollusca; class Bivalvia; order Myida; family Dreissenidae; genus Dreissena; species Dreissena polymorpha. The sequence continues at coordinate 28,211,298 of NC_068363.1, forward strand.
ATTTAGTCACTATATCTTAAGAGCGTCTGTATGATCATGATAATCAGCTGTTCACTGTCAAAGGGAAAATGTAAACACAGGAGAGATTGAGATAAGTTCTTGTACTTGCTACTTGTTATTAATTAATTTAATTTTAGACCTGATTGGGAAACAAAAAGTATGTCTTGCTAATGTGAACGCGAACTCAGCTGAACAAAAAACTTTGTGAAAAGAAACTTTGATATAATTTAAATTTTGCTGAATAAATATGTACTTTGAGAATAAAATATTTTGTATTGTTTTCTCATTACTATGCACACAGTTACTTAATCTTTCTATAGCAGCCTTAAATTCCTGTTTGAACTTTTGTTCCAGCCAATCTGAAACGGGTCAAAGGCCAGTATACTGATTCTGCAGTTCAGCGCTGCAGTCTGATTTCCGGAACAGTTGGTAAAGGTTTAGAAGAAAAATTCATGAGCCAGGTGATGGACAAATACATTGGTCGATCAAAAAGTGCACATGCAGTGCACACACGAGACTTAAAGAAGTTTTTGAAATTATATAAAGGTGAACGCCTTTTCCAATGCCTGCCTGGAAGACATCACAGTTCTTATGAACATTTTTTTCACAGTATTGCACTGAGAACACCTTCAAAACTAAAGGACAGATTGATGAAATATTGTGTTAAACTTGACACAGAAAGGCTGATGTGCAAATGAATAAGAATATTTGATCATAGTACACTATAGTAGTACTGAAGTTGTTGAATAAGTGACTTACATGCACCAACTATTTCTAACTTGCAACTTTGAAAGTATTTGCTTCATATTTATGGAAAATTAATAACCAATAGCTGCTTATAAAATAAACAAATATGTCTATTTTTAAATTTTTCAGTAGGACATTGCACCATGACAATTAACTTGCATACTTACATGATTTTTTAGCATGGATTTGCTGATGGTGGCACTGCTCACTTTTCTTGATACGAGTTTTAACAGTAAACTTCACAAAGTCTGAGATAATGTTGTATTTGTGTACTTGATGATGGCCAGGATTTATTGCAAAAATGGTATTAGAATATGCAGCCACATTTAGGTTGTGTTTTCTAATCCTCACTAGCTACCGAGTGAGTATTGTTAAAACTTTCACAGTTGAATGGCCTAAATGTGAGGATGACCATATAAAACATGTGAGATTAGTTCCTTGCTTGACAGCAAATATACAAAAGCAAAACTCTCAGCAGTATAGCACTGCCATTCAATGGTAAAAAATGTCCATAAATGAGCTGTTCCGGGCCATTACTATGTCATTCATTGTTAGATTTTAAAATCATTTGGCACATTTGTTCACCATCATTGGCAGGAGGTCTCAATGCGAAAGAATTACGTCGATATCTTCAAGGTCAAGTTCACACTTTGAGTTCAAAGGTTAAAAATGGCCATAAATGAGATTGTCCCGGCCATAACTATGTTGTTCATTGTTAGATTTTAAAATCATTTGGCACATTTGTTCACCATAATTGGACATTGTGTCATGCAAAAGAATCACGTCAATATCTGCAATGTCAAGGTTACACTTTTGTCCACCATGCTTTCATTGACTGATGGATTTATGCGTGTCCAAGTGTTAAATTAAACATTAACATGAACATAAACATTTCTTCTGGCAGTTAGAGCAGCACAGGCACATATTACATTCACATGCAACGCATTTGCTGTTATTGCCACACACTTTTGTTGGTGCCTTGAATGTCGGAGTCACCGACAACAAATCCATCATGTATTGCCGGTAGCATTACTCACTCTTGACAAGTGTCTTCATTTCCTCTGAACAGTTCAGCAGGGATACTTTGGTAGCATACATTTTGGCCTGTGCTGCCTTTCCATCACGACCGGCCCTTCCGACCTCCTGCCAATAATCTTCTAATGTTTTTGGTGCCCCCCAGTGTATAATAAATCTTATATCTGGAATGTTTATGCCAATTCCAAATGCAATTGTAGATATTAGAAATCTTGTGCAAGAATCTGGTTGGGTGAACTCTTCCAAGATTGACTTAAGGTCACTGTTACACATTCCAGAATGGTACAGTTTAAACACCTTGGCGCCATCAGCTGCATCCTTAAGGTGTGCGGCAATGTCCAAGGCAAGTCTTGCCATCTGAGTGATTCCACTGGAAGTAAATTTCACTTATAATAATAAAAAAAACATTTTATGGGTCCTGTGTTATATAAACATGTAGTTCATGCTTCATTAATTTGTTATACTCAAGATAGTATATTATTCAATTCATTAATACACTCTTATATTCTTTTAAATTATAGGAATATAAGAGTGTATTAATGAATTGAAAATATATAAGTTATACTGTCCATTAAATACTGAATATATTCATTTATATGTTATACCCTTGATTATTCCTTAGAAATTCATGTTCTTTGTAGCTTTATTTTACATTATGAGCAGGTATTTCACAAAATATTTGCTATGGTACGGAAGGAAATATTTGTGTATCACATGTTACTCACAATACTGGGGTACAAAAGGAAGTTTTAATTGTTATTGTTTTATCTCATTATTTTCTAACTTGTTGTACATACGTTACATAGATAACAGCTTTCTCAGCCATCTTGCCCCTTTCAATAATCTGGTCTAAATACCAGGTCATGGCTGTGAAATCCATCCCAGATTCACACTTTATCTCCAAATGTATGTTAGGTCTGGAAAAAAATACTTTGAACTTTATATCTATCTAGTGCATGTATATATATTGTCTTCTATGAACCAAAATGTGGAGTATTTGTCTCAAATATGCAATAAAGTTATACACTGTAAATGTCTTAGGTGTTTTGAAATTATGAATCGATTGCAAGTGTCATATAAAACAATTGGAGTCATTGCAAATTCATGATTATATACCTGTCTGGAACCTCCAATTCAACTTGAATATCTGGTTGGAGTTGCAGCTTCTGGATCAAAGCTAGCCGCACTGTCTTGGTGCATGTTGCAGATAGAAGTAGCACTGGCACATTGGTGAAAAAACTTCTCAGCTCAACAATTCTGTTGAATGCTGGTCTGAACTCATAACCCCTAAATAAGTTAAATGCTAAGTATAATTTTAAAAAACAACATCCATTATTAAAAATACACATTCTAGCAAACAAGTAGGCACTATAAACGTGTGAGTGCATTTAATTGCAATCACATTTGAGAACTTGTGATAATTTATTAATGAAACCTATCTCATGCTCCATAGTGGGGATTGTACGTCCCAATTACTTAGTGTTCACCATATCCATTAGAACCTTGTTATTTTCCAGTGTTTGGCGCATATTAAAATATTTTTTTTCAAAGCTGGTTACTGACTAAAAATGAGTAATGTGGAAGTAATTGTATTTTAAGTGACTATAACTAATTTAATTACCAAGAATGAAGTAGATGAGCTTCAACTATAGCCAAAAGTGACATTTTATCTGTGTACACATTACTTTCCAGAAAAAACCTCCACCTATCGATGTTATCCAGAATCTCAGGGGAGAAGAAAATGATGGTGTACATCCCATCCTCCAACCCTGTTAACAAGCATTTTATCCATTTCAGATGAAATATATGAATTAATTGTAAATATATCAGAACAAAATTAGGGATCTGTTAAATGAGATTGCAATGCTGAATGATTTTTTAATCCGAACACTATTATTTGTTACTTTAATGTTATGCTACTTTATTCTTTAACTAACTTTCATATATATATATTTGTAAATAAATATTGGCGGGTCAAAAACAGTACAATTTACATATATATTTCACCCACCTTTCTTTTCTTCTGCACTGATATCAGGACCACAGATAACAGCACTTATTCCCATGCTAGTCAACTGGCGAACCTGGTCATTCATTAGAGACCTTAGTGGGGAAACAATAATGGCATAGAAATGTCTCTTATGCATGTTTTTTTATCATGAGGGGTGGCAGAATGTAACATGCACTTTTACCAAACCCTGTTGGAAAAATAGCCATACAGTCAACTTTGTTGACAATGCTGGCTATAACACTAATCTGTTTATCTTTCAAATCATTGAAAGTGAACTTGAATTCGCCCTTCAAACACTCGAATTCTCGCGCTATTAAATCTCGAGTAGCCATGCTTAAAATACGCCACCGGAAATATCAATCGATTATCCGTAACATGTATATTGCATGTACTTTCAGTAAGGAACTTTAAGTACTTACCACCACCGGGTAGATCTACTTATTTCTTGTTATTTTTGAATGAACACCTGCTATCTAACAATATGTAACGAACGAACAGTTAAATTACAATCATATTTGAAAGTTTCAACGACATCGGTATGCAATGTACGCCAGAATTATTAAAATAATATAGTGTACTGTAAAAAGCGATCGTAATGTTTACGAAAATATTAATAGAAACGGCCAAGGTCGATCCGAATGTATCCGAGTGTAACTCTCGCAGTCACGTGACGAAGCAGCAATGGCGACCAAATCACATACTGTTTTCTGATCACAGACATTTTCAGGTATATGTCACGTTATATGACAAGAAAAACATAAAATGATAGCCCTAAGTGATGAATTTGTCTCTCTGAGCCAGTTAGCTATGGTATTTTCTCTATGAACTGCAAATTGACTGAATTATAGCGTGACATAAATATGTTACGACGCTGGTTGACTTTCGATACGGGGTTCGCTTCAGCGTACAGGTCTGTCAATACTAAATAAACTGTACGCTGAAGTTTCTTTAGCTAGGTGTCTCAATGACACACAGTCACGTTTGAAGCTCGTGTGATAAAGCTGATATTTTAAAACGTGGGGGGGGGGTGATTTTAAATTACGAGTGTAGATAGATAGATAGCGGTCCATGGAAACACCGAATTCCACTTTTCACCGAATTACAACCGAATTCCTCTTTTCGCCGAATTACAACCGAACTACACATTAAAATGATCGTTTGTATCGATTAGATACGGGTTCTTCACATGACGCCAGGCTGTTACCGGATTCCACTTCCACTAATCACAGACCGACTGGCCGAGTTTCTATCAATTGTTTTGCGTTGTTTACAGTTTGCAGATTTTTCGACCACCTTTATTAGTTTCACGCGTCTTTAATCCACTATTCACAAGTTTTTGACACGATATCTGATTGAATATAATAGATAATTGGCCAATAAAGAATTTCGATGTGTTTGATGATTGTCCTTCGAATGTTATAAAAGTCAAATTTTCCATGTTCCATAATTTTATAAATTGTAAAATTGCTGTACTAACATTAATGTATCATTTAATGGCAAATACTTATATACGGAGTATACGGTCCAGATTTGCGGACCATAAAGAACATGTCTGACTTAATATTGACTGCGTGTTCCACTTCTATTAATATTGTATCAATAAATTTTTTAAATTTTATAATGTAATGTATCTGTAATGACATTAATGACAAAATACTTGTTTAAATTTGAACATCGGCGGATTATACGGATCAAGTGTCAGAGCGAGAATATACGATTTTGTCAAAAATGTATGAATTAATATAAAATGTGTATAAACTTATTATACATATATTTCGATATATTTTAAAATAAAAGTTAAGAACAACACCTGTAATGCGAAATAAGCCAGATATAAAATCTGAATTTAAAATGTCAGTACAATAGAATGTCAGTACAATAGAGTTCGCCAGCGTGTATATCATGCATGTACGATATGAATCTAAATTAAAGTTTACGGATTTTTTTAATTTCCTTTCAGCGGCTAATTTATTTTTGCTGTATTTTATGAAATTCGTCTTTAGTGTACATTTTTCATGCCTATTCAGTGTTTTGGTAACATATATTTATCAATATATTACAATTAAACACTTATAAAAATCGTATAATCTTGCTTTAATAAGGCCATCCTTAAAAAATAGTTTGCTTGGCATAACCCGACCCAGGTAAATTTGGGTGGGTAGGTAGGTAGGGATTTTATTTTTTTTAGTATTTTTTTTTTCTGACATTGAACTCCGACATATACCAAACTGAAAGGTAATTATCAAATTAAGCTCCAAGTCTACTGCCTCATGAAAGGAAATTGGTAAAGATTTTTCTGCACCGTCTGTATCACCGCACGTGAATTCGTAAGTCTATTTTTTCTATAAAGAACTTCGAAAATATAATATAATCGACGAAAAATACTTTATAATTATATACTATTTGGTTGACATATTACTTTACAATAGCATAATTGTGAGTAAAATACAACAAGGTAATTATAACATTTTAATTTTAATCAAGAACAGAAAATTGGGAAAAGTGCAACATCTGCGACAAAAAACACTCTGGATTAAAAAGGCGGATGTTTTTAATGAAATTTAACGAGATTTAAGCATATTCGCAAATTATATTTTTTTAAGCCAAATTCGCTATATACTTTCCCAAATGGCGAAGACAGCACAAGCCCTGTAATAGTGAGCATTTATTTCAATAATTACACGTTCGCAATGCTTGCGCTGTCGTTCGCAATTTGAGTCATTTGCGAAACTATTGAGAATTTGGCTCAAGAAAAATCGAAAATGCGAAAATCTAGTAAAATTTCGTTGAAAACATCCGCCGTTTTAATCCGGACTGGTACTCTATATTTGTCTTTTTGTTTCAATAAAAGTTTTAGCAATTCGAACAGTTAACGAAACCCGGTCTGTACCCGATTAAACATTGCTTGACCTTATTGTTAATGAAGTGCACATGGTAGCTGGCCAATCAGCTTTGAACTTGCTTCCACATGACATGACGTTGTCGAATGAAGCGTGAGAACGGGTGGAGCTATCGGATAATATTGGGTCATTCGTGCGCAGATGTTGAATAATTTGAATACACATTTAATTTCGCCGTCTGCCTCCAACATAGCGACCGATCGGATGTCGTATAAAGAGATAAGCAAATGAAACAAAAACGTGACAATACCCGTCAATAAATATTTCAAAACTGATCACTTTTTATCTTTCTACCGAATATTTACCGATCTGCATTAAAGAGTGACAATTTAATAATTAGTTATATGGCGATAATATTACACATCTCTGCCAATTGCCGAATTGAAATGAACGGTGATAATTAATTAATTACTTTTTTTACTCCCAAACTATCCTGAACAACAGCAGCGTATTTTAATTAAAGGGATACGAGAAAAAAAGGGATGGTTTAATTGTATTTAACGTCTAATTAATCGTATATGCATATGTCAAATAAATAGGCGACACAAATAAATACCGGAACGTATTTTGTTCATTGCTATTCTAGATATCCTTGAAAGAGCATTCAATTAAATGACTCAAATAACCGGAAAGGATATAAAGCAGAAAGGAAAAATTTAGCGGCAAGAAGTTTGGGCGAGCCAAAAAAATTTTTTTTTGGAAAGTAACAAAAGAAAAATTCAGTCGGGCCGAGTATAGTGGGTCGGTCGGGTAATGCCAAACAAAAGAAATTTTAAGGATGGCCTAAGTAGTTCATGTTCATTCAAGATTTTGATACAATATAAGATATACAAATGACGAGGCCATAAACAGCAATATTTCTTGTTTTTCATTGTTAACTAACACATCAATTATCAATTAGTGAAATTATTAACATGAAACAAGATGGGCGTCGTCGAGGTGCAAACATATGCCGATATTGTCTACAATAATAACGATTGTCGCACTCAGTAATTGCTAATTACAGACGTGTTAATCATTTATGGTATATTCTCAACACATGAAATTGATAATGCGTTTCACAACAATCAGTAAGTGTCATAAATTGGGCGTATTCCAGATGCAAACATACAAGTCAATAATACGAGTGTTATTATACCCGTATTGACATTTTAAAATACGTTTGACTGCTAATTTTGAATAAAATGTATGAAATAGATTTAAACAAGTGTTTGATAAAAAGATGCATCGATAAAAAATGCGTTGTTTGCAGAATTTTTAAGATAGAAACACAGGTGTATTTTTGTAAAAAATTTAAGTGATGAAAGAAATTTAAATAAACGTCACCAAGCAGCATATATTAATTCAATTTTATAAAAATATATTTTAATCATAAAAGTGCATATTTGCGTGATGCTTACTGATTATAGGAATAATAAATGCCACAATTCAAATGAGTAAAAAATCCGAGAAGATGATTAATTTGACATTTTCACATTAAACGACTTTTAACATAACGTCGGTAGACCCGAATAAAATACACTTCATTTATATCAGGCAAATAACAATTAGTTTACTAAAACAGGGGAAGTCTACACTGTGTAATAGCAAACTTCTGTGTTGATCCGTATCTTATCAGCTCAATACACAGACCCCTGGCTACTGTACTGGAAAATTATATATTGCTAAAATAACTGATTTCTCTTATTGCCAAATGGTTGTGTACATTTAAAAAAAACGGGAATGGAGCCACATCCCCGTTGTGAACTTTTTATTAAGTTCTCAGTATAGAGATAATCTAATTAAAGACGGCTCTAATTAAATGTGAAGCTGGATATTAACAAATATGATCCATTTCACTTAGCTCAACGTTCAATGAAACGCGCACTTAACAAAATTGTAAAACATCACGTGCATTTCTTTTTATAAATTCTTCAGAAATATTATATGTCACACATCGTTTTGTTTTGTTTATTTATTAACTCGTCCACAAAGAAAATAATGAAACATTTCTACATTAAATAAAGAAATATCGCATTTGTTTGTTATGTCTTTGTGCGCTCGAACCGCTGTTTGGTATTTAACTGTTTAGTTTTATTTTTTCCGTATCTTTATTGTATCTTATTTATATGCGACTACGTGCTTATTTTGTGAAGAAATGAAAGATTCAAATACACTATGAGACCCTTATAACGCTTACACATATTTCATGCTATTTTAATCTTGAAGTACATATAAATGTTCACTTGTTACATACATTGTCAAACTATTTAAACCTTTTACATCTTACATGATATGTTAACCTTCAGAAGTGCTATACAATTTAACAGCAGTTTCCATAGTACAATGTATTACATTTACCCGATAAGTTCACGAATGTGTAATTTGGTAATCTATATTCCCTTTTCAAATTAATTCCGACATGTTTAGCAATTGAAAACATTGTGATAAAGGATAACTCTATTACATTTAAGTTCATTAAATATTTTTGTGTACGTGTTCATTTACATTTCCCTCTTTTATTTCATATAATGTGTATGCTTTTGTTAATGATGATGCTTAATTCATTTATAATAAAGTATGTAATATTATTAATATCCATTTGCTTTTTACTAATATTGCTTCTTCCGTTAGTCCATTTATAACTTTCAACTACCTGAATTACACATTCAAATCGCACACCCAACTGAATGTGTAATTCGTTTCTTGGGTAAATATGGGAGTGGACTGGACTTCGGTGAAAGTGTTATTCGGTCCTCAATTAAATATAAAATGTGTAATTCGGTAATTACTTAGCAATTCTTTATCATCTTTAGGCTCTTATCAAATTAAAATCGACATGTTGAGCATTTTTATCATTGTGATAAAAGAATAAATGAAATATTTTATGTGGAATTTGGTTTTAAGATATGGGCTCATTTCACCTTTTCCAACTGTCGTCTTAAAAGATTAAAAGCTGAAACATAACACAATTAACAAAACTATGACGCAACCCCTAAAAAATGTAGTTTACTATTAAGTAAAAAAACAACATGTCAGTTAATTTTGGTTGAAGTATAGTGTAATTCGGTAATGATATTCGGTACTCAGTTGTAATTCGGTGAAAAGTAGAATTCGCTTGTAATTCGGTGAAAAGTGGAATTCGGTGTTTCCATGCACTCGATAGATAGATAGATAGCTAGATAGATGGATTAGATGGATAGATGGATAGATAGATAGATAGATAGATAGATAGCTAGATAGATAGATAGATAGATAGATAGATAGATAGATAGATAGATAGATAGATAGATAGATAGATAGATAGATAGATAGATAGATAGATAGATAGATAGATAGATCGATAGATAGATAGATGGATGGCTGGATGATGGATGGATAGATAGATAGATAGATAGATAGATAGATAGCTAGATAGATAGCTAGCTAGATAGATAGATCGCTAGATCGCTAGCTAGATAGCTCGCTCGATAGATAGATCCTCGCTAGCTCGCTCGATAGATCGCTAGCTCGCTCGATCGATCGCTGCTCGCTCGCTCGCTCGCTAGCTCTCTCGCTCGCTCGCTCGCTCGCTCTCGCTCGCTCGCTCGCTCGCTCGAGCTCGCTCGCTCGCTCGCTAGCTCCTCGCTCTGCTCGCTCGCTCGCTCGCTCGCTCGCTGCTCGCTCGCTCGCTCGCTCGCTCGCTCGCTCGCTCGCTCGCTCGCTCGCTCGCTCGCTCGCTCCTCGCTCGCTTCGCTCGCTCGCTCGCTCGCTCGCTCTCTCGCGTCGCTCGCTCGCTCGCTCGCTCGCTCGCTCGCTAGCTCGCTCGCTCGCTCCGCTCGCTCGCTCGCATCGCTCGCTCGCTCGCTCGCTCGCTCGCTCGCTCGCTCGCTCGCTCGCTCGCTCGCTCGCTCGCTCGCTCGCTCGCTCGCTCGCTCGCTCGCCTCGCTCGCTCGCTCGCTCGCTCGCTCGCTCGCTACGCTCGCTCGCTCGCTCGCTCGCTCGCTCGCTCGCTCGCTCGCTCGCTCGCTCCTCGCTCGCTCTCTCGCTCGCTGCTCGCTCGCTCGCTCGCTCGCTCGCTCGCTCGCTCGCTCGCTCGCTGCTCGCTCGCTCGCTCGCTCGCTCGCTCGCTTGCTCGTGCTCTTTCCCCCCCGCCGCCCTCCCGCCCCCCTCCCTTCCTCTTCCCACCTCGCTTCTTTCTCCTCCTTTCTTTTCTGCTCTCTCATGTTTTTTTTCTAATAATGCCGCTGGCTCAGTGGTGTGTGTTGTAAATGTCAAATTGATAGTGGGTTTGGTCGCCATTTATGTGCATTTAATAAATACATCCATATGTTGAATTAAAAATAATTTGTAATCAAATTATGTGATCAAACCAACACGTAGCTTTATTTACATCACATATTGAAATATAATGTATGTTTATGACAAACTGCCAATCTTGTGTCGTTTATTAGCACAAACTTTTAGTTTAACTAAAAATAAACAATTAAAACCCAGCCAGCAATAGCGACAATATTGAAAGTAAATTAAAACATAGCTTTTTTATAATCGATTCTGTTGTGATATTATAATAGCCTTTTCTTATGTCGCAACATGAGTTTTATTGGTAATATACATGTTTAAACAAACGAATCTTGATTCCGAGGTAACACTAAAAGAGATTTTCATGAAATCAAAAATATGTACACTATTCCGAACTATACAAAACAACATGTTAGTCTCAGCTTGGTTTGAACGTGATCATTCTCAATTGACGAATCCGGTTTCCACAATGAAGAGTAAAGCATACTTCGCAGTACTCGAAATATCTACAATACTCTGAAGTATACACTCAAGCGAACGATGGTCGCCTTAACTGAAGATATTTATTTCGAATAATGCGCATGCTCAGTGTTATGTTAAGTAAGTGTCAAATTGATAGTGGTTCTGATCGCGATTTGTGCGCATTTAAATAAATACCGCCATATGTTGAATTAAAACAGGAATGTAAGCAAATTATGTGATCAACCCTACATACTCACGTAGCTTTATTAACATCACATATTGAAATATAATATATGTTTATGACAAGTCTGCCAATTTTGTGTCGTTCATCAGCATGAACTTTTGGATAAACTTAAAAAAAAAATTAAAAACTGAAAATGTGAACTGCGAAACAATGTTTTACCGATTAATGATATGGTCTCCAATTTTAATACTAATTACAAATAATGCAAACATACTCTGAAAGGCAATAGCATCACCAATATCGACACTTTCATATGCTTAATAAACGTTATGTTCGTTTTAGTCACAAGGCGTAAAAATGAAGTATGTTACTTCAGTACCTGTAGTATCTCGTTCTTGAAACTAGCTGTTAAAGAGGCAATTGCAGTTCGTGTGTATGTATTTTGGTGAACTTGGTGAGGTACAAAAGCACCACTCGTATACCAAATTCAGCAAACACTGAACACGAGGAACTTAATTATAATAAACCAATTAAATTTATCATAAGAAATTGTACAATATGTGATGTATTCGATGCGCCTATTGCTGTTACATGTTTACTACCCAGGTGCTGAAATATTTGATGCTAGCATTGACTAATGCATACGTTACTACTTCCCACGTACTGAACTACAATCCGTCTGTACTAAATTGGTAGGCATAAGCCATGATCGACACATTTCCACTCCAGTTAATAGACAGATACCCACATATTAAGCAAATGTTGTGGCAAAACATTATTACTATTCGATTTTGGGCAGGTTCCTATATGTTACGTATAAGATCCCACCGGTTCTCCTGATCTACCCGGTAAGGAACTTGTACCCACACACAGGCTCGTACATTGTGCATACTTGAATACAGGACTGGTTAACAAATTAATAAAATACTCGCAGAGTGTCTCGCTCTCACTACATATTTAATTGACTTGCTTCCAAATGGCAAGCATAGGCTCAGCGAGTTACACAACATGGGTACTGAATTTCTACCTGCATTATTAGATTTGGCTGAGACAGGTACGCTTTCAATGCTTGGTTACCGTAATTGTGTCCATATGGTTAGCATATATGCTACTGCTTTTCTCTACTAAGGTATTGCAATGTGATAATCTTGTATTGTCTATCTTGTAAAATTGAAAACATCTTCGTTTCGAATG
>NC_068363.1:28229090-28244090 GCF_020536995.1 Dreissena polymorpha
AATTTTAAGTGATCGATTTATAGCAATGTTAAGCACTGCAGTAGCATATTGTAAAGCAATATGTTAACCGAATTATATATTGATTACATATTTTCTAGGTTACTGGTTACTCGCTTACATTTTCTACATTCAAACGATATGTATAAAGCGCATTTTATTATATGTGCAAAACATTTACATGTTTTCGGACTGTCGTATTCGAATACAGTATGATTCGTCAATTTTAATTTATTTTCGACGTTCTTGATAACATTTTTATATAATGACTATACACATGCTGTGATACGGATGGTATGGTTGATAACATTTCGCATTGTAGTCACCAGAAATTGCAACTAGAAATACTACATAAAAAAGTACAATAAGCTAGGTCACGGGGGTGTCCCCAATAGGGACTCGGCCCTTAATCCCTGTTGGGGTCCTGCGGTCCCAGACACCTATATGTTTGTACATTGATGTACATTGATGTTTCGGTCCTATGAATCCCAGTCCGGTCCTGCAAGTTATCTAAGACTACCGGACTGGATGTCCCGTTGACTTAAAATACTTTTGGGAATGTCTGTAGTTCTGTTTTTTTGCGCATTATTGTTTTAAAGTTTTAACTTAGGAACCATTTACAATTTTGAACTTTGCAACCGAAATAAGAAATGTGGAACTTTGTTTCATTATGAATTAATATGTAATATCTAAACGCAGCTGAGTTTGACTGGCGCAATGTACAAGTAGCAAATGTAATTTAGTATAGTTTATATTATAAGTTGTTTAATACCCATGATAATTAATAATTTATAACGGTAAAATGTAAAACAAACATCCGATAAAAATAAAGAGTATAGTTAATTTAGAAAACTGCTTTGGACTTTGTAAACGCTGACTAAAACTATTCAATATTTACATACGGAAGCACTAGAATATCTACACATTCAATAGTGATATCAGCATAATGAGTCGGTAGATATGTGTCAGTGTCGTTGAACATGAATTTCTTGCAACAATGGATACACTAAACATATAATTATATTTCCCAGCGGCAAGGGTACAGTACACTCCACGCGTTTTCCCCAATCTCCCTCCATACTCCGCGGGTTTCGACCTGGAGGGAGATTAAGAAGATCCCGCTATACGCGGCGTTTGCATGATTTTGGACGTGGCGGTTAACGATCGGCAAAACTGATAAACCGACGCGGCGGCCCTCGGCGTTGGCAACGCGGGGGAAACTCCGCGTTTTACGAGATAACGATCAATTTAATTTTGTTTGACTTACTGATTTTCAAATAAAATTACATTTATTACAAGTACATACATGTACATGTAGTATAATATTTACAATTAAAAAAAACAACCAAGATAGATCGATCCCGACGTGGTTGTAGAAGTAGTTGTGGTTGTATAGAAAACTCGTTGATTTACGACACACAAAACAACGTCTTTTAACTAATACTTACCAATTAATATAAACACAGTTTGCAACATTGTTTTTATTTTGATAATTTAATCCAAAGTTTTCATGTTAGCAGGTGATTTTCTATAATGAACATGTATACAAATGACCAAGGACCCTAAAAATCTCGCAAATCTGTGTGAATTGACAATTTGACGTAATCAAAGAAAAGCCGCTTCCTGTCTAAAGGCATAACTTACTCAAGTAAACACGTTCAACGAATGCATAAGGAATAGTTTTAATTGTCGGAACAAAGTCTATTCTCTGCTCGCTAATGCATTGATTTTCTCTTTGTTTGTAGGTTATTCCTTTGATTCCTAAAAGGTGGTAACTATTGAGTTGATAATTGCATTTAATATGCACAGTTGTATTCTTGTTGCGTCGACATTCTTAACAATGTTTACCAGTAATTATGGACCAAATCGGCAGAGTGACATTCACACATGTTAATCCCTTTTGTCAAAACACCGAATACAGCAGTCTACACAATAGTCAGTAGACAAGCTTTGCGTGTTTTCATAACGTCAAACACTTAAAATCCAGTTCCGCCCAGATTTCTTCTGTAATCAGTTTACAGTACAATTAGTGTTAAAATAATTACTCTACTAAAATAACGTAACGATAAAGATTCGGCGTGTTCGATTTGAAATTATTTTAGAGGAAATATCAACTTTTCGCGATATAATTTCGTTAATAAATACCAAAGAAACTTTTAACCGAAATCAACAATGTTCTCTGCGCTACAAAGTTTGTATAAAAAAAATCAATACACACACGCTTTGCAGGAGTATACATTGTACCTTGACCTTGTACATTGCAGCATAATTTTCGCGCGCTTTTGTCGGGAAATATACATGACTGTATATTGGAAGCATTTGTAAACGTCGTGTTAACAATTAAAAATCGTAGTGTGTTTCGGATTACTAATTATTATTCTAATTTGGAAATTTTACGGAACATTTATTCTTGTGTCGTATGTGTTATGATTTAAATATTAATTTGTCAAATGTATGATATTAGACTAATTCATATTGTAGACGTACCTGTGAATTAAAAAACATAATTTTTATACGTATTAATTTTCTATACAGTTATCTTTTTATACATGTACTACAGTATTTAAACAATTTATTATAACAATGTTTTTATTTTTTGGCATGCCCAGTAGCACACTGCTAACGCGGCGTTGCGCGGCGATCACTGATAAGAACGGAAAGGGTCTGCATTTACCGACTAGCCTAAAGTAATACACGCCGCGGGAATAAGCGAACGCGGCGTAACGCCGAGCGTTTTATCGAGTTCACCTCGCTCTTCCAACGCCGCGTGAACACTCGCTAGCAGAAAAAAAAACCGCGGAGGGAGCGCGTTTTTTGGGGAAAACCCGTGGAGTGTACTGTACTTCAACAAATAGAGTTTCATTGACCATTTATAGTACGCGCTGACAAACAGACTTTCACATCTAAAAGAACATAAACTATTCATGATGTCATTGTGAACCTCAATGGCTATAAGCGATTGGACATTAATTTGGAAAATCGCTGCTTCTTCGTTTCTTAGTATATCGACGAAACATGTTAAATGAACATACTTAAGTGCAGTTCAAATAAAGGATGTGGCAATTTTGTTTTATGTATAGCTAGCCTATAGATCTTACTATGTAGCAAGTATCTACAATTCTAATTGATAGCCCTTGCTACACCACAAGCGGAAATTAAAGTCACTACTGTTTTAAGTGTGCTATGAACTGTTCAACAGTTTTTTTCAGAATAATATTCACATTAAACCAGTTTTAACATATGACACAGACGTGAGTGCGTGTTGTTACTGTTGGAAACTCGTTGGTGGTGCGGGAGTGTGGACACTCCTGTGAATTTGTCTCAATCGCTTGATGATACTTATTAACAGATTTACACATTCTTTTAAAATAATGAAGTCATAAAGAATAGTCTGAAATTAACATGATGAATGTGCTGTATATCGGTGTGTTACTATGTGGCAAATAGGTTCGCAATCTTTAATATGTTAACATTGATAGTGTGTCGTTTGCAGTTTAGGTATGTCATGTCTGAAACACAGTTTGAGAGTTCGGGTACGGTTTTGTTCTTTGCAGATATGCATGCATTACGACAGGTCAGTGTAGTTGAAAGGTGTATTGGTCGATTAATACCTGCACCAAATATGTCTAGTTTAAAAGCATAGTCTAAGCGTCGTGCTAAATGGATGCTAGCTTTATCTTACTGCGTTAATAATGTAAACGTTAGCAATTTAAACAAGAAATATATTAATCTAGTAAGAACTTGACACACGCTTCAGTATGAAGGATCTTATTACTAGTCGAATAAACTATTGCGGATAAGCTAAATGTATCCCTATTTAAGTGAAAACAGATTTTATCCTTCCTGCAGATGTATCCGGTGTTTTAATATTCGCATCTATTCAAACAAGGGAAACCATAAAACAACTCGTTAACAATAACGACCCTCTTAAATGATGAATGTGTTAGATTATATTTTTTCCCGAGTGGATTTTGTCAGTGTTTTCCTAAATTTTAAGCGCACTATTTTACCAGTTTCGCATAACGTATAATAATTTGCAGGGATTTCAATAGACGCAGAATCCTGCGTTTTGACGCGAGCAAATTAAAAATGACTCATTTTTGACGCAACCCTTTTTTCTGCTGTGCGTCATTTTGACGCGTCGAAAATTTGACCCGTGCGTCAGTCAGTTAACATCTCGAGTTCCATGGTAATAAATCCCGCTGTGCTCCTATTTGAAATTAATGTTTCAGTTTTTGAAACTCGGTCTATAATCGAGGAAATACCCCGGGCGTTGTTTATCTTATCTCATCTCTTCCAATACAAATGTCACCGTCTAAATAGTGCGTGCCTACTAACTGGGTAATTAGCAGCAGTGATTACGTGATAATTGATTGACCATCCGATAATTTCAGGTTTTTTGTAGACTTTTCAGACGGCACGGTTAAAGAAAGTCGGCAAAATTAATTAAAGTAAAAACCATATTGATCAAAGGTCTATTAATTACGTAGATCCAACAGTAGATCTAAGTCAAGCGAGTTTTGTCAGTTGTTAATCCACCGATAATGACGAGTAACACCCATCTTATATAAACTGGAACCACAGTTCATTTTTTATACTAACAAGTAATAATACTACACATAAACATTGAGAAAACACATTTTCTCGATAAGATATAAATTTTCCGAGTAGAATTAAATTGCTGCGTCATTACCTTCGACATTGTAAATGGCGGACTTAACATTCAACCCGCGTTCAATTCAAAGCTGGCGATTCAAATTGCAAGTAATGGCGATTCAATAATGGTGAAAGCATTAACTGGATTTAACAAACATTTGATAAGGTTTGTTAAACCCGATAACAACAAAAAAAAATGGATTATTAAAGTAAAACTACTACAGGTAAGGCATTCCGAAGTGTACATATTTCGGACATGTATAGTATTCGGATAAACAGTAATAGATATACTAGATGTTCCATGCATTTAGATTGTGTTTTGTTAGAAAAGCTATCATAGGGATGATGGTAATATAATGACGATAAATATGTGATGAAAAGGTGCAACCGGTACATATCTTAAATTATTTAAATGTGTTAAAAGACTTAAATGTGTTATAACTATAAAGAAGTATATTTAATGTACCAATTCATTAAAATATGTTGTGTTATGTATCATGGTATTGTTATTTAATAAAGCAGTATAACTTTTTAGCTCATCTATTTTTTGAAAAAAAATTATTAGTCATCTATTTTTTGAAAAAAAATTATGAGCTTTTGTCATCACCTTGGCGTCGGCGTCTGCGTCGGCGTTGGCGTCCGGTTAAGTTTTGCGTTTAGGTCCACTTTTCTCAGAAAGTATCAATGCTATTGCATTCAAACTTGGTACACTTACTTACTATCATGAGAGGACTTGGCAGGCAAAGTTAGATAACTCTGGCGTGCATTTTGACAGAAATATGTGCCCTTTTTATACTTAGAAAATTTAAAATTTTGGTTAAGTTTTGCGTTTAGGTCCACTTTTCTCAGAAAGTATCAATGCTATTGCATTCAAACTTGGTACACTTACTAACTATCATGAGGGGACTGTGCAGGCAAAGTTAGATAACTCTGGCGTGCATTTTTACAGAATTATGTGCCCTTTTTATACTTAGAAAATTGAAAATTTTGGTTAAGTTTTGTGTTTAGGTCCATTTTATTCCGTAAGTATCAAAGCTATTGCTTTTATACTTGCAACACTTACTAACTATCATAAGGGGACTGTGCAGGCAAAGTAATGTAAATCTGACTGGCATTTTGACATAATTATGGGCCCTTTTTATACTTAGAAAATTGAAAATTTGGTTAAGTTTTGTGTTTAGGTCCACTTTATTCCTACAGTACCAAAGCTATTGCTTTCATACTTGCAACACTTATCAACTATCATAAGGGGACTGTGCAGGCAAGGTACTGTAACTCTGACTGGCATTTGGACGGAATTATGGGCCCTTTATACTTAGACAATTGAAAATTTGGTTAAGTTTTTTGTTTTGGTCCACTTTACCCCTAAAGTATCATAGATATTGCTTTCATACTTGGAACACTCGCAAACTATCATAAGGGTACAGTAAAAGGACAAGTTGCATAACTCTGGTTGTCATTTTTACGGAATTATGGCCCTTTTTTGACTAAGTAACTTTTAATATATGGTTAAATTTTGTGTTTCGATCCACTTTACTTCTTAAGTATCAAGGCTATTGCTTTCAAACTTCAAATACTTTCATGCTATCATGAGGTTACTGTACCTGGCAAGTTGAATTTTACCTTGACCTTTGAATGACCTTGACTCTCAAGGTCAAATTATTAAATTTTGCTAAAATTGCCATAACTTCTTTATTTATGATTAGATTGTATTGTTACTTTGACAAAACTACTCTTACCTGACATACCACAATAGACTCCACCCAAACCATCCCCCGTGCCCTCCCCCCCTCCCCCCCGAATCCCCCCCCCTATTTTTGTTTTTTTGTTTTTTTAAAGATCATCTCACAAATGACCACCACACCCTCACACTAAACCCCTCCCCACCCCACCCCCCCCACTTTTTTTTGAAACGGTTAAAAAACACAAATATTTATTTTTATTATTTTATGTTTGAAATATCGTCCAACCATCGCACCCAAGAATCCCAACCCACCCCCCTCCCCCAACCCGAATCCCCCCCTAATTTTTTTTTTTAAGATCATCTCACAAATGACCACCACACCCTCACACTATACACTCCCCCCCCGCCCCACCCCCCCCCCCAAATTTCATTTTTTTTAAACGGTTAAAAATCACAAATATTTGTTTTTATTACTTTATGTTTAAAATACCGTCCAACCATCGCACCCAAGAATCACCCCCCCCCCCCCCCCCCACCCCCCCCCCGATTTTTTTTTGCATTATTTTCGCATTTTTGGAAAATAATGTAATAAATGTCCACACCCCCACACTATACACCCCTCTTCACTCCACCCCTCCCTCCTTTGTGATTGAAAATGAGGGTCCCTTCACCTTTAAAAAAGAAAATAGATGAGCGGTCTGCACCCGCAAGGCGGTGCTCTTGATAAGATATTGTGTTAATCTAAGAGCATATTTTTATCTAAAAAAAATGAATAATACAGACAAAAACACAATTAACGCGCTTCAAAATTGACCCCACCATTTTTCAATTTGACTCCTCAAAATTTCAGTCCAGGGGTCATTGACTCCTGGTGTTTACAAACTATTGAAATCCCTGATTTGATGTAAATGATGTCAATGGTTACCCCGAATGTTGTTGTTTGCAAAATTGTTATATAGACCAAAATCTATTTCAGAATACTATATAACGAGTATATCAGTTATGAATATGTTCTATGAAGGCATCGTAGTGTTTCTGATCATTACTGGAACGTTTCAAAGATTGCATTCAATTTTAATCGGTGAATTCTCCAATATATCAAACATAATAATAAAACATATAATTAATTCTTCAACTTGATAAATATGCCCACATATGCGCAAAAGTTAAACACTATGTAACAAATTGACTCGCAATCTTGTACTAGGAATGTCAGAAAATACAGTCCTTGCCGAGTTATGTTGCACGTGAGAAACGGACTTTACGATCAATTAACAAAGTACAATAACTCTAATAATACAGATTGAAGAGTTGATAGCCATGTACCCTGTACTGACTTGCATTGTCTACTTTCAATGTTCTGCACACCTTACTTTGTGTGAGTCTCTAAGTTTTATTTGAATACTTTCAATACTGAGGGAGATATGATCCGCGCACGGAATTTTAATTTTAAATTTAGGACAATAATCATGTAAATCCTGACGTGAAAGTAACTGTAGGGAAACCGTCTGTGTGCCGCAAACAAAAACTGATTTTCGTTTTGGCTTTAACGGTTTTCAACGATGTTTAGCGATTTGCATTCATTTTTATCCGACTAAAAACGCTGCTGTTTAATTGTAATATGTTATTCATCGTTAGCGTTTTCCTTAGCGATCTATCTTTACGCATGCTCGTTCAATCAAAAGGCTGAAAAGCGATGCAAAGACGGGGCATATACAACCTAATTAAAGTCATTTAATTGTAAACACGTGCTTTTGCAATGGTTTATAATGACGCTGCACCTCAAAACAAATAAGGTTCAAAGCACTTGCGTACCATTATAAATGTTTCAATCTGCAAAACTTCCTTCTAAGAATTAACCATTTACATATGTACTAGGCTTTCCACTTCCGCTTTCCAGTTTTTGTGTTTCTCATATTTTGTTTCCGTAATTGTTAATTATCTTCTTCCGGGATCACATATGTCCACTTTTTATTTGTGAGCTATGCAGACGCAATTTTGCAAATCAGTATGCCTTAGCTACTTTTTATTATTTAAACCTATGACTTCCTGCGTGGATAACTCCAGTCAAATTTAGCAGACGATAAATGTAAGCAGACGACAGCCTGTAATGATGTAAACAATAAGTTTAAGAGCTTATGGGACACATTGGCCTGCCTAATGTTAAAAACAGCTTGTAAGATGACATTGGTAAGTTTATCATTGAAAACTGTACATATTGGCTGCTTTCATGGAAAACGGGGCTTAATGCTGCATTAAAAGTCTGTCATGTGGGCAAAATTGTTTCTCAATAATTAAAAAAATAAATAAAGTATTAGATACACATATCAAAACATGTACATGATTATAGGCTTGTTATTATTTAGCATGGCAACCACAATTCTGAAGATGGTTGCCAGTGCAGCGACCAATTGTGAAAAAAGACATATTGTTGTTATTTTGTCTAAGTTATCTCTACAAAATAAATATGAAGATAAACAATCACATACATCTTGACTTATGCTTTAAGACACACCCTTTAAAATTTGAATAGGTTGTGTTCATTACAAAATTGCGATATAAAAAGCTATAACATAAGTTTGAAAACTGAGTTGCTTCTAAGATCATGCAATAGCGAACAAATTCAGTGCATTCAGCGCTTTGATTGTTATTGTCGGAAACTCAATATACATTTGTATATAAATTTTGCTTTTTTGTTTGTATTCAATTAAGCATTACCTAGTTACCACTTCCGAGGAAACATAATGTTATGTCATTACCTTTAAAATAAGAGAGCTTTGTCTTAAATATACTTTAATTAATAAATACCACTACATGTACTTAATTAAAGTAATTATACCATTAGAGTACCACTACCATCAACACCACTACTACTACTATCATCACAGTTACTTATACAATTACTACTAAAACTACAAAACCAAAACATAAACAAGAAACACAATAAACAAGAAATATCTTTAAAAAAGATATACGGCGTTGATTGTGGTTGGAGATTATGGAAGGTAAAGATTTAAATGAATGAGATTAAGGATAGCTAATATCTTTTTCTGTTCAGTTTTTAGCTGCATCAAACGCAGTACGGGATGTTACACAGAGTTTTTGCGGCTTATTTTACATTATTACATATTGCTGGTCATAAACCTATAGATACAAAACAGAAACCCAAAGTCAACCGGCCACACGCGAAGTATCCGTACATATTTTAAATATGTATACGCGCGTTCTTCGAACAAACCTGTTTGAGTGGTTTATCGGGCTTTGCTATGTGTATTTGATTCGATTATTAACAGTATCGAGAATCATCGCGCTCATACTTAATACATTAGTCAATATGCTGCAATAATACATTAGTAAATATAATGGAATAATTCTTGTTAATTAATTAAAAATAATATTTATCATGGTATTGTTGAAAACACATTAAGAATCTATTATTGACATGGCATAAAATAATATCGCTAGATATCTTCATTTCACATCTTTCTGGTGGTAAAGAAAATTCCAGTTCACCTAGTTCACGCTATAGCGTCTTTATTATATAACTATTGTGTTACTGACCGCGAACTCCGAACAGCACATAAGGTCTGACCTGTATATAAACTCTGACATTCAAACACACTAACCGCGAACTGACCCCTTATACCTCGCGGGTTGAAATGCAATGGATTAAAGTGAGGCATCGCTTCCACTGCTCTTTATTCTTTTACATATAACATGTTGACAGGAATATGGAAGTTATTACTAAATATGAGAACATGGCCTTTAAGTTCACAACGTTCTCGCGCTGAAAATCCTCTGAAAATAAAAGGTGCACGCACAAACTGTATTGATGTCGTGATTGAGTGTTAAACTGTTCTATCTATTAAGCCTTTTTATTAGAGATAAAACTGTTTTATGCTGAACACGCAGTAAAACAGTGTTACAAAGACGGGGACATGTTTCCAATGTTCTAGTGGTATTATCAAATCAGCCAATGCAGTCAATGAAGTGTATTCATCTGTACTTGGCCGCGTGAAGTTTTATTTGAATTCTATTGGACGCTAACAAAGGTCAGGCTAAGGTGAAAAGCTGGCGTATACAGCTAACGCCGAAAAAAGTTACCATGCATAAAGGGGAACTTCGGTTCATTCCTTTGATAACGACTTTCATAGTAATTGTGCTTATACTATAACAAGGAACACCTTTTAAAACATATTTTCCTCAGATATTTTGAAACAAAAATCAAATATGTGTGTGTGTGTGTTTTTGCTTCAATGTTCAAATTTTAACAGCATCTTACGAAGGCATGTGTGCGTATTTCAAGGTGTTTGAGGTCCATCAACGCCGTAGGCTGAATTTTAAGCTTATAATGTCGGACCCGCGACTTCTGACCGTCATGTTTCGACTGTTTATAGTTTTTATTCTAAGATTTGTCAATATGTATATGGTCTTTTGGTATGTTTTGTTGTTATTGTTTTTTGTTTGTAAGGGGGGTACAGGTTTACAGGATACAACATTTACTCACCGGCGCCGAAAGAGGGCCTTGATCCGGTCGCCTACGTGAAAAGCGCGTGCACCGGCTATTTTGCTAACCGGACAGCCTCACGGCAGCATTCGGCGTTGACAAGTCTTTAAGCCACTATTAAAATACTTTTCAAAGCTTTTAATATCGTTATTCCCTTTAAGGGATTTCTTTTTGTTTTAACTTTTGAGTAATATTTTGTAATTTGTAAAGGGAATGAGTTTCCTGTGATTTTGTTATACTGGTCTTACTATAGTCTAACGATTAAAAACGGACAAAACAGACGAGGATTTTGTTTTTCTCATTTCTACAAAATTATCGCCCTTTGAAAAGTGCAGGACGTAAAATCAATGTTGCGTATTTTTGTTTGTTTATTTTGAATATTGTAGTTAATAATCAATATCAGATTATTCAACTTTACATATGAACAGGTGGCAAATTCCAAAACAATTATAAGACAGATTATGGGTTATAAATCATTCATATATACATGCAAATGTAAGAAGATGCATCATTCAACTTACATCACGTCTTCGTAAAATATTATTAACTACCGGAAATAAGTTCATGTACTTCGTTATATTATTGTCTTATTACATAATTATGATGCAGTAATTGTAAAATAATGTGAACATCTTAACAATATTCGATTTTTCTATGTTAATCGTCCAACTCTGTGTCTGTTTGATAAATCTATCAATACTTATAACAGCCTCGCTATGGGAAACGGGGCTTAACACAATTCAGGGACGAAACTTTCCGCTTTTATTGGAATTTACGTTTAAAGAAAGTTTATCTTAGCACAAATCCAGTTCGGGCGAAACGTTTCACATCTGCATTAAGCCCGGTTTTCCCATAATAATTGAAATACTACTAAAACAGTATGACAAACACGACGAGTGGGGGCAACATCGACGACGATGATGACGACGATGATTCTAAAGAGTTCCACCTCCCTTATTAGCATGAAATCCAATAATCAACCATAGAAACGCCCTTTTCTGTTGTTTATGATATCAACTTTTTGGACGTTTTAATTCTGGTTTGGTGTTTGGTCACATTTCACTTTCAAACCCGTGTTGCCGGTTTCTGAATTTTCTTGGAACTCACTTGCCATGTCTTTTTAATGCGGTTATCGGAAGAGGACCAGTTCATCTTTGAAATGATACCAGTCTTGTACGTTCACAGACCTGTGTGCGTGCATTTGTGCACGCGTTGTGTTGACTTATTATTTTTACGTCAAACAGTATTGTACAATATTTCCCGATGTAAGTTTTAGCATTTCGTTTAATACGATCGTTAAAATGACTTACGTAGCTCATTCTCTGTCATATATTTGATATATTTTGGTCATGTGCGTAAAACCTTAACCTTATGTTTAACGTCATAAAAGCATGTGATCACGTGGGTTTTAAGAAACCACACACTTAAATTACTTGCGTAACTACTACTCTGCCATGAAACCGATATATTTGTGCCAGTACATATATCTTGAACTTATGTTTACATCGCACAAGCATGCGATAGCAAATCACGTGGATTTGCAGGCGAATATTGTAATTGCTTATATTACTACAACTCTGCCATGTACCAGATATAGTTGGGTCATGTACTCAAAACTCAAGATGTCAAAAGCATGCGGTTATTAATCAATTGGATTTTCTCACAAGCCGACAAAATTTCGATGTTGTAATGCTTACTTTATATTGTACATAAGGTGGGGTTATTATGTGTCGCCAAAAGTTGTGTCGACAACGAGCATGTTAATGAACGTGACTTGAACTAAGTTAGGCGGCCCGTAAGTTCCCACTGAGCCGCGTTCTGGTAAAACCGGGTTTAATATATGTGCATAAAGTGTCGCCCCTTAACAGTATGTGCAGTCCATACTGGGTAATCAGGGACGACACTTTCTGCGTAAACTAGATTTTGCTAAGAACAAAGTTCCTTTGAACGAAACATTCCATTAAAGCGGCAAATGTCGCCCTTGATAAACCTGTTTGAACTGCATAGGATAATATGGGACGTTACTTTTAGCACATGCAATAAGCCCAGTTTTCCTGTAATTAGGCTATATTAGTTTACAGCGATCCAAAGTGCAAACAACTGTGAAATTTATAGAAGTATTTCATCATAATGTATAAGTAGTATTTCTATCATGCTTCTATTATTATGGTAAAACCGGGCTTAATGCAGGTGTGATATTTTCCGCCTGAACTGGATTGTTGCTAAAAAAACTTCCTTCAAACGAAACACCCAATAAAAGGGGAAAGTTTCGTCCCTGAAAGTATTTCAAAATCTGCGCCATTTTAAAGGCGTTTCTTAGTCTATTTCAAGTTTCTATGATTTAAATGAACATGTACACCAAGCTGCAACTAAGGCTCACATGGTCGTTGTCGGCCCACGTACTTTTTATAACTACCCCGCGAACTTTTACGTTTACTGCACACTATTCTAAATAGTACCCCACACTTCGACCATTGCCTTTATTTTCTTGGGGTACATTGTAATAAACCTAAGAAAATCCGGGGTACTTTCAAGTAGTACCTAAGCCGACAACGACAAATTGAGCACTATTAATAGACCACTCTGGATCAGCAAACGATTTATTACATAAGGTATGATTAGTTTAAACCTATTTATTTTAGCTCGATTGCGTCGAAAGCCTTAGGCTTATATAAACGCTCTCGAGTCCGTTTCCTGGGCCTAGAACCAGTACTTGGCGTCTTTGGGGGAGATCTAAAGAACGCTCCCACGGTGGGGATCGAACCCGTGACCTCCCGGTCGCAAGGCGGACACCATATCCATTACACCACGGCGACCTTATGATTACACGTATTCCGATTCAAATAAGGTCCCGTTATACATATGCCAATAAAATAATATTGTTCTTGCCTTTCCTATTGATCTAATTGTGTAAGTCTGATATAATGATAACTCTGTCCTCTTCAGATTATTGCACTAACAATATACCTTCTTACAATATTTAAGAAAGAAGAATTCGACCAATTGCAGGCAATATCGGAAAACAGGATTTCGGTAGTGAGATTTCGACAAAAACCCCGTACTTCAATAAACGCTCCCAAAACGTTCATCTTTCAATGAAGTACCCAATAACATATTGAAATGTAACAGACTCACAAAGGATCAGGGAAATACCGGCAAAAAGAATGGGTGATATCGCTAAATTGCTTTAAAGACAGAAGATAAAATGATCTATTTAGAAATAGGCAATACCTAGGGACCATGGATGATTACAAAATGATTTAGTGTAATGTAACCGTAAATCAAGATTACGGCGACTCCCGTAGATATTTGATTTATCACGAATACATCGGCCTAGTGAACGTGTTACTGTTAACGTTATCATTTCACGCGGTACAATTGTTGGAGTCAAAGTTCGCACGTCACGTGAAAAAGACGACAGTGAACGGACTAAGAGGCGTTTCTGGTACAAGCGTAACATTACGGATCAATACTGAGGTACGTATACAATAAGTTATTCATGTGTTATTGTCAAACGAATACCATGCGAATTCCGTTAAATTATCAGATACATGAATGTACAACTTTTTATATTGCTAGATAGAGCGTTTGCCTCAATTTAGACGTTATGTTAACGAGCGTTTATACTTTTTGTTTTTGTTTCATACTCGGCATCTGTCTGTATAAAGGATTTACAAGGAATTCAAGAAATATTTCGCACACTGTATTTATTATTTATTGAAAGAGCCATGCCTGGATTCCACTAAAAGGAAAACAAATCACGTGTAAAGTAGGGTTTAACTACATTAGTACATGGCCACCATTGTATTTTCGTATCGATCATAGAAAAAAATTGTTAAAATTGTTCACTAAAGAAGTTAGCACAATCAATCAAGTCAATTAATCAATCAATCCAATACATTTTGAAATAATAATTATACATATAGTTTCAATGTGCTAAATTTAAGTGTAGCCGACCTAAACAAATTTTTTTTCTATCGTATACAGAATTCTATTCTCCTAAGCAAGATGTAATTTTTAAAACTGAACTCCAAATATAAACGCTACAAATTGGTATTAAGTACGAACATGTAAACCGTAAATCTAGATTCTAAAACTCCAAAACGGTATGATATTTGCAAAAGTTAAAGTTATAACTCGCCGGGCTGTCGAAATC
>NC_068363.1:28246590-28249090 GCF_020536995.1 Dreissena polymorpha
AAGATCATGAAATTATCAGAAACTGAAATATTGAACAACATTCAAACAAATATTTCTTTTTTTTTCTTTGTTACTAAAATGCATTTAAACTTAACTTGCTGTAATTTGGTATATTGCTAGCCAAATATTCTATTCTATGAGAGCTTTTATTGTAGTATGATAAAAACAGCTAACAAACGTCACGTAGATGTTTTATCAATTAAAAACCATTTTTATATGCTCATTTGACGAGGTCAAATACACAAAGCGTGTTAACACTCTAGAAATATGGTCAAAAACATTTTTCATAGTGTATAACGATGAATGAACACAAACAACGTTTAAAGGGTAATGCATTGTTGCCGACCCCAAAGTTGTGTTAGTATTTCATGCTGAGTGTTTGGTCTTTTTTGCAACATTCGATCATATCAGATTTAATGTGTTTTAAATATAAAGTTTCAAGTTATGTTGCATAGTGAATTGAAAGACTGCATGTAATCGAACACCTTATAAATTAAAGAATACCTTTTTATTTTAAGAGGTTGACCGACCTACTTACCAAATATTTACGCTATTTTTGGAAATGAAGGTGACCGCACTTGTTTGTATTCCAATGTTTGCGCTCTGACAACACAAAATATCACGCTCGAACGTCATTTAAGTCTCTATTACACTCAAAATCAACTAAAATTTCGTAAAATAAAGTTCCCACTTAAACAATCATTGTTCCATTTAGCTATAGCCATAATTTCAATGCTAGATGTGGTATGATAACATAGATTTGTGTAGATACAAAATGCTCGTTTTTATTTATTTGTGACCACAAATAATTCCACTTGAATATCCTGCGAATATATCTATTCCTACGAATACGTTTGACTAGATATCGTTGCGGAAAATTAAAGTGGAAAAACAACGAACATTTGTATCTATTTAACCAGACCACATCTGGCGTTAAAATTTCGAAAATTGCCATAATAAACACTGATTTTTAATTGGTTAAGTTTATTTTAAGAAATATTATACGAAATCGTCTTTGATTTTGAGTAGTAATGTTACTTTAAGTATAACAAGAAATATCTTTAAAAAAAATGATATACGGCGTTGATTGTGGTCGATGTTTATGAACGATCAAAAGTTGTCTCTATGAGATAAAAAGTAGCGGATGCCTTTTTTCTGCGCAGTTCTTAGCTACATCATAAGCAAATCAATTACGGGGTGTTGCGCCATGTTTCGTGGCTTATTTTGCTTTATGTGATATTATTACTCAGATATCTATATTTACAGAATAGAAAAACACAAGAAACATGAAAATAAACGAGTGCATATAGGTCAGCCGGCAATACTCGAATCTTATTTAATTGCATAATTATAGTATAGTGAATTATTGTGCTCATGCTTAATAAACTGGTCTAAATGGATAAATATTTCTAATTAATTTTATCAAAATTGGTCCTTATCATGCAAATGTTGAAACCATATTAAAAATCGATGATTGACATACCACAATAATATCAAAACAGACTTCAAGTGCACAAAGTTTACGAGACGGCGTTTATATAAAGATTTCTGCAACTGACCGCAAACTGACCTTGATACCTTGCGGATTGGAATGCAATGCATTACAGTCACTACGTTACTGTCAGTAAGACCGGTATAACACAATGATCGCAACCCCTTCTGCGAACTCCGGTGATGAACTGTATATAAACTCTGACTTTCACAAATGGCCGCGAATTGACCCGAAACCTCGCGAGTTGAAATGCAATGCAAGTAAGTACTAAATATGACAACATAGACTTTAGTATAAACGCTTTTGCGCTGGTAATTCTCTGAAAATAAAAGGTGAACGCGCAAACTGTATTTATGTCGAAAATTGATTGTAAAACTGTTCTATCTATTGAGCCTTTTCAATAGAGATAAAATTGTTTCATGCAGTAAAACAGTGTTACAAAAAAGCGGATATGTTTCCAATGTTCTGGTGTGATACTCAAATCAGCCAATTGAATAAATGAAGTGTATTCATTCGTACCTAGCCGCGGGAAATTTTATTTGAGTATTATTGGACACTTACAAAGGTCAAGTCAGGGTAAAAAGCTGGCTTAATACAGCTTACGCCGAAAAACAGCAACTACTACTATTAATACTGCTACTACTACTAGTACTACAATTACTAAAACAACAACAACTACAACAATTTCTACAAAAACAAAAACAACAATAACAACTAGTACTACTACTACTAAAGCTATTTCTACAGCTACTACTACTACTATTACTACTACAACTACTGCTATTACTACTAATACTACTACTACTGCTACTACTACATCTTTTACTACAACAACTACTACTACTACTTCAACAACAACAACTACACCTACAACTAGTAGTGCTACTACTACTACTTCTATATCAATACTGCTACTACTACTACTACTACTACTACAATACTACCACTACTACTACTACTACTACTACTACTACTACTACTACTACTACTACTACTACTACTACTACT
>NC_068363.1:28254090-28316590 GCF_020536995.1 Dreissena polymorpha
GTGCATTTTTAAAACACTCAATACCGATTTAAGAATTCAGTATGCGATACCTGTAATTAATGTTTACATATTTTAATTAATTCTACTTATTTTCCCTATGACGACATTTAATAATTATAATTATGCAAATATATATTTTAAAAGGGTTTATTAATTTAATAACGTTATAGAGAAACATGTTTGGATTCTTTAAGTAAGAGGTGTTTTTCAAAATAAGATATTATATTAGCGTTTGATATGACCAATTTAAGCTGTGTGTGTCGGAATACATTGATAATTTTCAATGACGCCAATGTATAATGGGACCAGGCTTAGTTGGGCTTGGTCGGGCAATTAAAACGATGTTCAAGTCAAATGTAAGGTAGTGTGTCTGTCCCGCCTAATTACCCAATAGCTTTACCTATTCAAGCGTTCAAGTGAGCTCATTATTGATTGGCAAAGCTAGCATGTTCTCTCCAATAACAATTAACTTAACGTAAGTTTTCATATTCTGTTTAAGACTGGTTTACGCCTACTTTAAAGTGCTAACGCTTGTAAGGAAACAAGCAGAAAACCAAACTAACCTGTCTCGATGTTTATGTTGAACGTTTGCTACAAACTTTGATATTAGCATCTTGGCAAATAAGATTTGTTTTTGCCAAAATATCAATATTTGTGCGCCTGGCTCAAATGGCGAACGACAGCTCAATCCCGTTAAATCCGTTAACTGACGATTCTGCCCATATATATCTCTGCGAACGGGGATTTTAACAGTTTTTTAAGGTGTAGCTGATGTAGTTCACTTTGAACTTGTATGATTTGCTTTTATTATATAACGCGACACACGGATAATCAATTGTTATGTTTAAATATTCATTTTTAAAATTGTAATACAAGTTTCAATAATAAACTTTTGTAAAATTTACCACAATTATGAACCCATGATACGCTGGATAACAATAAGGTTGGGGATTGTGTTTCGCGAAAAAAGTCTACTTGAAGGATCATTTAAAAGTTAACCCCCCTCCCCCCCCCCCAAAAAAAAAAAAAATTATCATGCATTATTATGCATTTATCATTGATTGTGTTATCTTGTTAGGCTTAGGTTCCAACTTTTCATTGAACGTTTGATTGACTGATGTGACCACGACGCCACTGTCTTTCAGAGACATAACTTGAATCCCGTTTAATAATAAATCATTAACGGTACCTAAGGGTCTTTTCTACTGTTGTCACATATTTGACCCATCATGGTGACATTTCCGAGTTTAGAGCTTTGGGGTCCCCAG
This sequence comes from Dreissena polymorpha, assembly GCF_020536995.1. Classification (NCBI taxonomy): domain Eukaryota; kingdom Metazoa; phylum Mollusca; class Bivalvia; order Myida; family Dreissenidae; genus Dreissena; species Dreissena polymorpha. The sequence continues at coordinate 28,255,359 of NC_068363.1, forward strand.
TCCAAGGTTGTGAGCTTTAGTATCTGTGTTTATTCTAAACCAGTTGTTCTTCATTTCAGATACTTTGGTAAAGGTATTTCATTAACTCCTTTATGACCTTTATCGGTTAAGCACTAATTAAGTTATTTACAGAAACGTCTCTTATATCAACATTACCTAGATTTGACATGGGGAAACAAAAACTTAACAATCGAGCAGTAGGACTTGCGTCTCTCCTAGATAAACAACTATTGAAAAATAATTAATGAAGCATAATTATAATTTGTGTTTGTTCCAAACGGGTGACTCTATATAAACCAAATTTTAATTAAATCCATAATACTTACACTATAACCTAATGAACCTATGCCACAGCATGGTGTAAGAATAATAAATTATTTGTTGCGATGCAAACTATTGAGTATTGATAGCAAACCTCCGCGCAGAGCTTTGACTGCTTCCGAGCATATATCGATATCAAATCCCTGCCGTTATAACCAACCACGTGATGACAGCCGAGCTAGTACAATACTTTTTCGGTTTTTATTTTTACTTTGTTTGATTTAGTGTTTTTTTTAAATTATGAACCTGAAATTATACACTTATTTCGAAATATAACAGAAAATGATACTACTGTTCATAATATAAAATCTAAATATAGCCTTCCACATCTGGAAGGAATTTCTTGCGATTGCAGTGGTTATCACTAGTAGCCATGATAACCGCTGCGTGAAGTTTTATTTAGAGTGTCAAGCAAGCCGTGACAATAACCAACGTCTTTCTCAAAGGATACATGTTATTATTTAACCGCAAAACGAACAATGTGTTGAATTTATTTTGTCATTGGATTACATGTATAAAGGAAACTCAAATAAAAACAACATCAGTGTACATACCAACACTTAGCTTTTCTTGATTTTTTATACATGTAGTATATATGCCAATACATTGCACTTTTGGCGACTTAATATACATAACTTTTTTCGACATATACTAAGTTACATGTTACAGCGATCACATTAAATGATTAAGTGGACAAAGGCAAGATCACTCAAAATAATGATAACCTGTACGTATGCAGTATCACATGTCTACAGCCTAGAACACTAATTAATTCGTTTTAACGCATAACAAAACAGTAATATTATTAAGGAAATGTGAGGAAATGCATACAACTATATATACAGGTCATCAACAAACACTAGTCGTTCGTACTCCCGCTGAGTCAAGTGGAACGCACAACCTTTTAATACACGTTATGTATTAATGATAAGATGGTTGAGTATTAATAGAGAACAAAAGAGGCGTTAAGCGCATTGACGGCTTTGAAATGCGCTTATTTATCATTTGCTCAATGAAGAAAAGTATTCAAATGTAGTTTTGAATGTGATTGTAATACAAAGTTTCAACGCACTTGTTTCATATAAAACATAACTAATTATACTAGACTAATAACATTTATTTTTTATTTCTGCTCCATACTCAAATTATTATATGGTTCAAGTATTAAGTTTGAAATCTATATACCAAACTATAAACTAGTTAAAAACTTCCAGTGCCCTCCCTGGTGAATCCATTTACGTCAATTGGTTCATATCAAATATCCACAGACTTTGGTAATATCAACAGAAGATTTCACAATACTTGGGATAGTATTATACCCATTCTAATTGGCATTCCAAATTAATGATCCACGTTTCCAAAGACTGACTTGTAGAGCGCTTTGTTCAAAAACCATGCCAGACAATTAAAATCTAGACCCTTTGCATTTATGTCTTTATATATTTAACAATAAAAACATTTATGCAAAGTAGCCACATTAGTGTAATCGATACAAGTAAATTATATGTATTCAGTTATCAATTAAATGCTCTGGAAGACCTTAATAATGTAAACAATACATTCCTTAAAACATGCAATGAGCGTTATTTTATTTTCAGATTGCATGGTGAAAATAAGCACAGCACCACGATGATTTGCTAGGTGTTTTGTCAGACTCCACAAAGTAAGATATTTATTGATTATGTCATTAGTATTGCTAAAAGTGTATTTATGATATGCATAAAGATGTTTAAAACAGGGTCCATGAGTGTAACATAAATATGTTGGCGTTTTTTATCTGCTCGATTGAAATATAGTCAATGAAACTTAAGGTTCATTTAATAGAAACGGCAAAAGATGATGCAAGGCGATGAAAATACCATTATCTAGACATTGTGCGGAAAATAAAAAGTCTACAGACCCACCGAAGATCAGAAAAATATTCAGAAAGAAAAGCCAAGATTAGGGGCATGATCAAGCACTTATATCTTTAGTGAATAATCACTCGATTTGCATAGATTATTTTCGTTTCGTCGTTCCAAAAACATAATATCAGAGGGCACAGTCAATAGGTTTTTGACGATGTGTGAAGAATGCAGTAAATGAAAAAAACAACATATTGTTTCTTAAGTGAACAAAACAATAGCAGTAACAGAAATGTATGAATCAAGCAAACCGTAAAACTTTAGAAATTCTACCAGAAGAAAAATAATTATTTATATTCATTTCTTTAATAACAGAATAACAACTATAAACATTAATTATTACAACTGGGATCACGGACATTGAATGGCCAAAGCAACGCATTGGGGTTTTAACCGTAAAGCTAAGCGGAGAAGGGATGATTGAGTCATATTGCATTTCCGACTTATGGAACGTGTTCAGTTGCCTAATTTATAGAAGCTTAATACAATTATGTATTGTGATATAGGAAAGTTTCACTGTAACATCATCTTGACCTTATGAGATATTTTAATTAACGAAAGTTATTTAACACAAATTTCTAAAGCTTCATAATTAAATGAAATCGAATGTCAGATTTATAGAACTGGGTAAGTTATGTTCTTTAATGATTCTGAATAAACGTTAAAAAATAAATACCACAGCATAAGCATTTTTGACTACAATGTTTACTGAAACTTCATCACGTTGACCGCGGGGTTTAAAAGATGAAGAGGGGGATATTATAGCCGCAATGTCAGGGCTTTAGATATTGGTCGGTGATCTAAATTATTGATGCTAAAGCATGTCTCAATACATTACCAACTTAGATCATGTTTTTACAAAGTTATACCGAGAAAGTTTGTTAACTTGGAGAGTGGTTAGTTTGATATTTTTTGTAAAGAAAACCTTCTTTTTGGTTTAATTTATCTTTTATTTAAAATTTTGTTTTTGTTTTAAAAATATGAAATGCAAACGCCGAGGTACACAATGGGTTATTAATGAAAATCTTTCCATATCTAACTACTGCTTCACTTTCAATCGATATGTTATCATGTTCTTTTGATAAGAAGAGTCCTTATGAGTAAAGTGTAAGCAATTTAATAATAATAATATCGGTTTTTAAATGACACTATAAATTGAAAATCAACAAATTTAGACACTTTCGTTTACATGTTGAAAGAGTTATAAGGCTTACACAAAAGCAAATAACTGCAATGCTTTAGCGCTCTGTTTTTGTGTGTGAATTAACGTTAGTAATATGGGTCACGTCGTCGACTAAGGAAAACATAAAATGATCCCAGTATGTTTTATATGTTCGCGTAAAAGATTGTAGTTGGTTAGGCATAGTTAAAAAAATATAATAACAAGAGACTCGCAAAGCGATACCGCGTAACTTTATTTAAAATGTAAGTAGTCACTAACTGTGCCCTAATGTGAATATGCTAAATAATGTTTAAATTTGAAAGACACAGTTCCAACTTTAAAAAATAATAAGTTGTTCTCGTATTTTCACAATACAATTATTATGAATGTCATGTTCATTTGGCGGAGATTTATCGCATATATATATGATCCTTTTATGAACAGTCAAGTCCCACTATACAGCATACGAAGAAAACAAATAATCGACGTTAATGATCTTATCCCTACGATTCAGTAATCTAATACTACTGGAAAGAGATTAATGAGTTTAAGAAGTCATTTTCACGTGAAATTAGGTATTTCAATGGCTTAAGTACACATAAGTATATCGTTAAGTATATCGTGATATATATATATATATATATATATATATATATATATATATATATCGATTTTTTTTAATTTAGCAATAAAACATGAGCATGGCTTCTTTGAATGTTAAACACATTTGGTCGTTGTCATCGAGACATTAACTCGGGCGCCGTAATACAAATAGAAGACTTTCTTTTGGGTTGCTTTCAATACAACGTACATGGGGGAATGTTAACTGCAAGTGCCATTTTGGTAACGTATATAGCCAATTGGCGATGTAAATATTTTCCTTAGATATATACGCGTACCCAAGTTTTGAGTGTAACTTTAAAATTATATTCATGAAATCAAGAGAACATGCATCTTTTGAACATGTTTTGTTAGATTTGTTCCTTCATGTTTAACTATGCGAATTATTCTTACAAGTCTTGAGATAAATTTCATCCGTTGATTTGTCAATATTATTTCCATATATCTCCTGTGTACAACGCTTATTGACGGATCATAAATGAAACCATATGAACTAGTCTGCTTCTCTTTTGACGCCCGTTAGCTTTGTTTGCGTTTGTTTAAAGCGACGGCGTCATCTGTGCTTAGTTAAGTAAGCATGTTTAATGTATTTAATGTTGTAGAAATGATGGAGACTTGATATACATTCCTGACTATATATCACATATGCTTCGTTGTATCAATACACTGGCTATTGTAAACATGTTATCAGAAATGACAACGGGTAGTTGAGTTATATTTAATCTGTTTTAGCACAGTTGGTACACGAGATATCGGTTGATTTGCTCGATAAGTTTTTAAAATGACATTACTGTTCTTTAAATTTTGAGGGAGGACGGCAATTTATGTAGTGCGTTATATACATTGGATTCCGTAGGTTACATAAATGGAATTATAACGCATAATGCACATTAATAGCAAACAAGCTTACTCTTGTAATCGGGATTGTGAACTTAATGTGTATGTGTCAGAAGTATGATATGATTATCATCTACATGGTTTTTTATATTGAAATGAATTATTGTCAAATTTTAAACCACTCCCTTTCATGGCAAGTACAATTTAATGTTATAAAACATACCGCTTTAAACTGTTGAGTTAATATTTCCTTTAGCGTGTTTTGGATTGGTTTATTATGTTAAGCGTATTTTTCGATTTACTGTTTAACTTTGTTTTCCACATAATCTTGTCAATCTGTATCAATATTTCTCCATAACAGGTAAAACGACCTTGATAATGTTGACCGATTTTATTTTACAAAAGCGGCTTTCATGTTCAATAGCACACGATTCGCTCCATTGGTATTCACAGCTTTAAATGCAATTCGTAAAGATTTACGCGTCTATAAATGTAAAAGCTGTGTAACCGGACACTGTTACTGGATTAACATGAAAGATCAAAACAAAACGCAATAATTTGACGAAAATAATCAGCGTAAGTAATGCACTCACTAAAACAATTTTAGCAGCATTTTTGAATGAAATTTAGACCTTACTTTAATTACTTATAAAACATCAGTGTTGTATTGTAAACAATTCACATTACCATATTGTTTTAATAGTTGTATATCCCATTCATAGGCGCATATTCAACTTTTTTATATTGAAAATGAAACTATTTTAGACGGTTTAAAATTCATAAAAAAAAACAAAAAAAGAAACTGTATAAAATATATTACATTGATATTTATTTTAAAATGGTATTCGTTAACTAATACAATGCAATCGTCATTACGTTAAAAACACATTGCAACCACATAATACGGACAACTTCCAAGTGTTAATAACTTAATAGTGTAGTAGTTAACAAACTTTTCCTGATGCTGTTTCTTGAAAGCATATTTTAAGCAAGACTCACCTACTCTAATATTGAATTAGAACCCAATCCGCATACTATTACTTTTACCATTGTATAAAAAAATTAGAGTCTACACTATGATTACACGTATTTGTCTGCATTTGTTTGGATTATTTTATTATTTATTTTAGTGTGCTTTTAAATCTTTTTTTGTAAATTGAGTTGTTGCAATTATTGTTGTACATTTAGTATATGAGAAAGTCAAATTAACTCGGCATGCAATTCGGCCTCCTTGATTCAATATTGGTTGTCGGGTATATATCGTAATGTGCTCAGGTGTGTTTTTTTATTTATTTTTAATAATAAAAACAACAATAATAATAGTAAAAATAAAATAATAATAATAATAAATTACAAATTATAAATAATAATAATAATAAGCATCATCAGCATAATAGGGCAAATGTATTTTATTGTGACACTATTTCGGTAAAACAAATTGTTTTTAATTGAAGGTTTATAATCTATCACATAATGAGCTATGTTATTATTTGACTTAAATGGGAAAGACAGCTCGTATTATCACCTGTCATAATTTTAACATACAGTTGTCAATAGAGTAAAACATTATAATGGTACATAACAATCTTAAAACATCATAATAATGATAGACAGCACTACAGGCATATCATATGGGACACATTTTAAACACCACCTATAAATGGCATGTAACATATGAGCACATACTTTTCACAACACAAATTACAAAGTCATCTTGTTATCTACATTAACCGATATCACAAAATACAATTGGCTTACCGTCATTTCAAAACTTTTAATTTTAGAATTAAAAATTTTCTTTAACGAATCTTTCTTAAATATGAATATGATTGTTTTTTAAATCTAATCATTAATGAATGTGTGGAGGTACATAAATGTTGTTTCATTTTGAAAGCGTGGCCGATATATATTTACTGACAATGACGATAGTGTTTTGTGATTTAAGGTTTGTCTATTTGGTCAACAGGACTCTTTACCTTAAAGAAGCCATTTTATTACTTCAAAGACACGTAGGTTAGTGGCATTCCTATAGTAAGCAAGATTGATAAACTACTCTTCATATGTCGAACAAATTAGACACTTTGATTATACCCATATTGAAATTAAAACGCGGTGTACTTAATATATTTAATAATTAATATATTCAGTTTGATTGCATTGCGCCGCTTTCAGTTGTCTAAGGATGTATCATATCATCGATATAAAGGTTACACATAATCAGGGTTTAAATAATTGATTCATTGTCACGCTTCTGCTTTATACGACTTTTGAAACCGATTGATATTAAATAGGCAGACGACAACATTATGTTTGTGTTCAAGTTATAAAGCGACTGCGTACGAAGGAACCGACGTCATTCGTGCTTCAAATGTGGTCAATTCTGCCTTATTGCCCGATAGCTCGACCCATTCTTACAACGTTATACGAGGTGTAAGCAAGCTTTATATTGATTTGGTCAGCTAGTTTGTGAACTTAAATAACAATGAAGTTAAGTTAGCAGCTTATTCTGGTGTAATCCGGTTTTCGCTCACTGTTTAAATTGCTTAAGCTTGTAATCAAACACCTTGATTTGTATTATACAAGTGATTCACTGGCATCTCTACAATGCATGTGTCGGCTTTTAAGCAGCATAGCATTAGTCTACTACATCATTTGGATACAGCATGGCTAGATTACTATGTTAAACATATTCATATTAACATTTTATATCATATTCGTGTCACAACACGCTCACTGAAATGAACTACACTTTTTACAGATGAGGGAAATGGTAGCTGTTTTGCAATATTGAAGATAACAACTTGATATTTGGCATGCATGTGCATCTCATAGAGCTCCACATTGTGAGTGGTTAAAGGTCAAGGTCAAGGTCATCCGTCGAGGTCAAAGGTCAAATATATGGGAGGACATAGTGTTTCACAAACACATCTTGTTTTTACTTGTTATTGCGAAATTTACATGAGTGTTCATTTAACCCTTTTCCACTCAGAAGAAAAGGGAAAATGGCTATGTGCAAGAAACATAAAACCAGAACAGTCTGCAAGTAACTCACAGTTTGTTAAGGTTTGAGGCTGTTTGCTGCTCATCAGTATCTATGGCTTGATAATGAAGACTTTAAAACGTGAATCTAGTTGGAAAGGTCTTCAATTAAATTAAACTTTCAAAGGGACTTCATATGCGTAAAAATACGTATGTAAGATGTAAAAGGTTAAACACATAATAAAGAAGTATTTTGCATTAAATAGATATGTTTATTGTCATATTTTGGTTACACATTCATTATTTAGCACGTCTATATTATTCATAGCGTGATATTAAGTTCATAAATGTATAACTAAAATTTGCGGACAGTTTTGCTATAAACTGTATTTAAACAAGAATAGAGGAATTGTTAATATGTAGATCACAAGAGAACATATCGCTCATGGGGTATGTGAACGATACCGTGTTTTATACTACAAAACAAACAAGTTCGGATAGGGCATTTGTAAATACAGTACTACCTCGTATGATACTGCGTTTTAATTTATGGAAATTCTTGTGTGTGCACACATCTTGACCAGGTAATGCGTGCATACATAAATTATCCCTAACTAAACTTAAATATTAAAAAAGCCTTGAACATGATTTTGAAAACAAACACATATATTTGAACATGTTAACATTCAATGAATCAAGGCATACTTGTACACTTCTGACCATTCCAGTAAGAATTTCTGGTGCTAGAAATTGTGTATAGAAAAATCGGGTCTTTAAAAACAAATGTATAAGTTTATATTTTATTTTTTTATTTAAATATGTCAGCATGCTTTCTATTCCTAATTGAATAAGACAATGCAGAACAAACTACATGAAATAGTTGTACACAATATTTTAATTACGTATACTTAATAACATACTTTACAACAAATTTGACATTTTGCAGTGCACAATACTGGTACATTTAAGGTTCAATGCCTTCAATAATTAATTGCATAAATCACCCGTGCCTTTATCGTAGTCGCTACCCAACACCAATATTAACGCTTGTGTGGTGCTCAATGTGGACACATTCTTTTAAACATCACACAGGAATGTTGCGTTATTGTGACTTTTTTTGTTTCATTTGCATGTTTGTTTAAAATATTTCCACACATAGCGCTTTTCGTTGCAAATAGAGTTTCAAATATCCATATCTGTTTCGAAAATGTTTTGTTTTGATTCCGATTATAAACATAGTAGAATGTTTTAACATCTTTGTAAGGCTTTGCAACTCATTCGTTCCAAACATGCAAACATACAATAACGCACGTTTACCAACTACTGGTAAGCATGACATTAACCTAGGATATTTGTATGCGAAATATATATTTAATAGACCCTATTCATATCTGAACTAATTAACCAATGACCGCTTATCCCACGGTACAAACAACTACTGTTATGTGCATTGGCGTATACTGACAATACTATTCCTGGTCACCTTACATGAGTAATAATTAATAATCTAAAGATTTAAAGACATTTATAATATGCACCTTTTGTTAAAAAGCAAATATAGACAGTTGGCAATTAGTTCCGAACATAAACTATTCGTATGACCTTAATAAGTTGTGTTTAATAAATAACCAAATGTCGTAAGTATTTTACACGAATAGTAACGGGTGTTTCACAATAGAGCACTTCAAGTTTACCATCGGTCCGTCTGACTCCACGTCCGTCCGTTAAAACAAGATTTAAAAGATCGAAATAATGGTCAGAATGATGTATTGTCTGCCTATTAAAATTGGCATGTATAAATGAAAAAAGTAAATCCGAAGCATTTGTTTTATACATCGATGCTTCATTTTTTTTAAAGAAATGTGGCTTCGAATAAAATAAGCTGGCTCTGAACGAAAATACCATAAAGGTAATATTAACCCCACAACACCCCAAAAAACGGTTTGCATTGCATACGCAAACTACTTGTTCTAACAATAACAGCGACATGCGTAAACTCCATTTTCTTTCACAATTTCTTAACACTATTGTTTAACAATGTCTTAAAGTTAAACCTAATCGCATTTCGTAATTTGATATCAGGCAAACGCTGTACACAAGGTTATCCACTAAGAAAGTATACCATACCAATAATGTACGGCTCGCTTTTCCACCTTGAAGACACTAATGAGTGTGGACGATCAGTATTGCACAATGTAAAGTTAAAGGAGGTAATTGTGTTTCCTGTTTAGCGTGCTCTATAAGTACAGTACAAATTTCCTTTTCGTAATATATATTTGCACTTATATGTTTTGTTAAAATGTTCTTATTCGGGTTCTTAATTCGTATAACACTTTGTTTCGATGTATGTGTTACGGAAACCGAACACGCTGTAATATATATTAAATTTTGCTTCAATGATAATATATGTGTGTTATACGAACAAGGTCTGTTACGATTTTGCAAGTGTGTCGTCTCAGAGATTCATTTACTGTTCGCTGTAAAACAGCTTGAAACGGGGTTCATGGGGTAAAACACGTGTCACTAAGTACACTAAAAGAAACAGCTTTCAACACTATTGAGTTTAACTGTATTTTTAAATTGTCTTTCAACTTGGTTGGAATATTTGTACAAGTGATATCTCGATCGAGTTCGAAACTGGGTTCTGCGTGGTCAAACGCATGGTCAAATTAAATACAAATCATATGAACATCAAGAGGCACGATTGATCCACATATCTTTATGAAACTCGGTCAAAACAATGTTCTTACTTTAAAACTCGGTCACATGGTGTCAATCACTATACTAAATTAACTACACACTCTTCATTAAATTTGGTTATAATATTTGTTCTAATGATATATCGACCCAGTTTCAATGCGGGTTCACGTAAGGCCAAAATCTAAATGATATATCGGCCTTATTCGACACGTTGCAACTAGGGTTAACAACTAGATCACTCGTTTGTAGTTTTTATGTAAATGATCAGACAGGTTGCCATAATCAAAACCCAACTTACTAGGTCTAAGATCAAGGTCATAATTCAAGATCAGATGTCAAATAAGGTAATTAAATCATCATTATATTGTCCTGAACATCATATTAACATAATTCAATATCAAACGTAAAGATAAGACAAATATATGTTGCTTCAAATAGTTTAACATTATATAATAACTATGAAGGTATATCGCATTGATTAACCTGCTCTCTAGGTCAGTATAAGAGAGGCATTCATATCAGATTAAAATCCATTATGCATAGACAGCATGCAGTGCACACGAAACAGACCTGCGGATCGGAAATTCGTGTCACAAAAACATGTATATAGTGATGTGTTTCAAATCTCACCTGTACACTATGTCGAGACATAAATCTTGTTCAGCATCCATTAATAATCGTGATAGGCCAACGAGTCGCCATTTAGTCGCGTGAAAGTCTAAGGTCAATTCAGCATAAACATTTCATGACCAATTTTGAATATTTACCCCTTATACATTTTTCAATTTCGTTAAAGTTATTTGGCATCAGAAAAAAAACGTTTTGACACGGAATGACAATCACAAGAACGAAGTCAATAGGTCTTTGTTCAAATTCACATTAAATTACTACAAGCATAGAAAATAACTATTCAAAAATTGTCCAGAGCTTAGCGTTGGATGTATTTGTATTGCTTGGAAAAAGTGACAATCATTGTTCGATGCCATGAAACAAACAGGAGGGCCCTGGTTCATATGTTCATTGTCAATTATACAGTTCAAATTTATGGTCAGCCCATTTATGAGAACATAAATTTATTCAGCTTTATTGATTTTCTGAAAACTTGTCAGGAATGAAAGTCATGATGAGACAGAGTTATACGAACGATGTTATAATTATGACCTTTCTCTGACTGAGTTCATTGTTAAATACCTTAGCAGAAGTACCATACATTGTTAGATGGAATGTTGACTGATAAATCAAGCATGTATGTTTATATCAAAATAATAGAAAAACATAATATTGCACTGAAAAAGACTAATCATAGGTTACAAACCAACATGTACACACAAGAACCAATGAAAACAATTCAAAGTCTGTAATCGTGTTTGAAGGTAAAATAAGAGAATGCAATTGAAAATATGTCTTATCTTAAAAAAAAAATATTTATTAGCGGTTCATTGTTACATCGAAACTTATGTTGTATATTAAAACTTACAATACGCCATTCGGATTACTACGGATTCCTTTTAAAGGTTTATGTTCTCAAAAGAAAGGATGTTTCTCTATATCACAAGCGATTGCTCATTTAAAATGTTAATAATGCAGCCCAAATGAAAAGTCAGACACAGTTACTTGACTACATTTTGTGAACTTAAATGCAAACAGGAATTAAGATATATTCGTATGCTAAATTCAGACAAAGTTTCATTGCGCCGCAATGACAAAGAACTGTAAAATATTTGCAAATATGTCGTTGTCAATATAAATTATTGAACTTGAAGATAATAGGTTAAACCTGGAGATGTCGTTGCGTTTGAATATATGAAATATATATTAAAGGGAGATTATACGATTTTGTAAAATATTTTTGAATTTATATAAAATGTGTAAAAATCATATTATACATATATTTCAATATGAATTAAAATACAAGTTAAGAAGAACATGTGTCAAAATAAGCGAAACAAGCCAGATATTTAATTCTGAAATCGAAAATGTCTGTACATCATACATGTACAATGTGAATCTAAATTTAGTTTTACGGATCATTTTAATTTCCTGCGACGATATATATTCATACGACACTCGAACACTAACTATTATCCTAATAAAAAGACGAATGCATCGGTTACTATAAGAAAATATGTACGAAATATCTACGTCACAATCGGCTCGGTGCGCTAATTTGTCTTTTCTGCATCTTATAAATTCATCTTCAATGTATAATTATTCTTGCCTATGTTGTGTTATTGGAACATATTTTTATAAATATTTTACAATTGTACACATATACAAATCGCATAATCTCCTTTAAGAATATATTGAGTACGTGTTGTTGATAATATAATAATTTGAAGTGATCTTAATGCCGAACCTATTGACTTCAAAACGCACATAAAATCGTAAACATACTTAGTAGTTGAATAAATTAAGGGTATGATTTGATATTCGGCGTAACACATTTAAAATAACTTCGCGGATCTTCATCAGCCGTTAAACAAGGAAGCGATACTCGAAAGGGTCTCAACAAGCATGAGTATTTCGATTCATAAGTTTAAGCGGTTAAAAGCTGTTTATAGAGCGTGCAAGATTTTTTACTCTTTTTCTGTTTCGGTCAATTTGGTTTCCAAGCATTCTTTCTTTCCAATCGGTAATAAAAACTGCGTCTTCCTCCTCAGAAACAATTTGAAGTATTTAATCGAATGAACGATGTGTAATTAATTTGAGTCTGAAAATGTGATCATTTGGCAGATCATACCTATATTTCACAAAATCGTTACACGAATGCGTGCTTTTTACACGACGATGCCACATTTATTTACAAAAACGTATACATCATAATTGTAACATTAAGTATTTAACCAATTAAACACCGAGTTTTTATTTTTATGAAACCAATAGTAGTAGTGATCAGTGATATACTTTGCCTTAGCTCACTATATTGTTTGCGCAAACCATAATACTTATTCTTTACAAATAGGCATTACTCTTTATTACCCTGTTTGAAGCGTACACTTTCTCATGTCCAAGTTCCTGATCAATAGCACTGAATGTGCACAATCAAGCAGGGGTGGCGAAATCTCAAAAAACTATACTTGTCCACGGACAACAATTTAGGAAATTTAACTTGTCCGTTGCTGAACTACACTTGTCCGTTAAACTTAATGTTTATATAAATTATAAACGCATTTATTGTTATACCTACACATGTACCATTCTAATCACATAAAATCGTGGCCAGTTTCTTAGAAAACTGATGATGGCAATGGTGTAATCCTCGTGGAAATTGTGCATTTCATGCGTAATATTGTCAAAACATTTTTTCATCACGTTGAGCGTTATAACAAAGACTCATTAAATTAATTACACACAACTGTAAACGTTTTGTTTTATTCTTTATTTATTAGGAAACATACATGCATTCCTAAAAGAAAACTTTATTTTTAATATACATTCTGTTTTTGACGGTAATAGCCGTTTTACTGAGACAGTGAATTGTTAGCATGAATTAGCTTTACAGATAAGTATATAGCCTCTGTATGGGGGAATTAGGTTGAGTCCGACAGATTCCTGTACAATTGAGGTTAATAGAGGCAAATATTACAAGGGCCAGAACTTCCTAAATAATAGGCAATATATAACTTCCGGCATTAACGTACAACTGCATGTCGCCCTGAAGAATGTCAATGAGAATAAATGAAAATCCACTGAAATTATAAGAGGAGATGCGTTCACAAGAAATTATTCTTATACTAAGTATATTGAAAAAATAATCCAAGGGTCATTATTTCAGTTTAACGGTAAGCGATATTTAAATTTCCGAATAAAAGACGGGAGAGCTTATGTCCGCCCCTATGAAATTGACGGGAGGGTTTTTATCCGGATGCCTTATATCCCTATTATATGCTTGTAAAGTGATAATGTCGAAAGAAAAGCGCGTTGCACGAAAATCGACTATAAATACTCCAAACTAAATTTTAGGGTCGGCAAGAAAAAAAAACGTAGGGTCGGGTTACCGGAAACAATTTTACGCTTTAAACCTTTTAAACAGAAAATGTCATAATTTGGTAGGGAAATCAAACAACTTATACCAACCTACAGCGCACATCTGATATTGAAAAACTACTTTTGCCTATTTTAGGAACGTCATAAATTTTCCTTCACAACGATATTATTTTAATTCAAGTCGGTAGAAAATATTGCTTTTATAATTACTTTTATCTTTTCCGAATTTTACGCAAAACACAATTAGGCATTATAAATTATAAAACTTTACCAGCTTTGGACGCTAACAAGAGTGCTAATTTGATATTGTAAAACATTATTGTTGCATGTTTTACAAACCTTAGAGGGCCTCTCTACTAGGATACCATTATAATTAATATGGAAAAAAATATAGCTTTTATAATCACTTAAGCATAGGTTTTCCTTAAATGTCGGTATATCTGTTTTTTGTGTTATATACCGGTATTGTGAAATGAGCATTTTTCAACTGATTCGTTAGATATAATTATCATGACGCTATGTTAAGAAATTAAAATTTTATTAAGAAAACATGTACATAACATGCGCAATTTTCTGGATGGACGGACTTTTTGACGTTACGTCATAGCATATTTTTATAATAACATGAATATAATATTGACACATCATTTAAATGTTATTAACCTATACAATAACAACTATTAATGTAACACTTGATCAATATCAAATTTCGTATTTTGCATGGTTTGTTTTTGAATACACGTTTTAAAACAACAAATAAAATAAGTTGTAAATAAAATAAGTTTAACACAAGACAAACACATACCATATCTCCAGGTTAATTTCAAAACTGTGTTGACTGCCATTACTACGAAAGTACAAGGTTTTAAATGAAATAACGAAATAAATCCTGAACTTCTTCCATTTAGCTTTTGTTTTGACATTTTTATTATCTTATATTTATTCAAACCAAGTTATACATGAACAGCACATTCGTCTTTAAATACTACTTGTATGTATACGCTGCCCTGTATCTTTTTGAGCAACAGTATTTAAAAGTATTTTATTAAAATAATAGACTTGCAAAACCAGCATAGTTGTTGATAACCTGTAATCAGGAAAACGGAGTTCACATTTTGCAAATGCATTTTGTGTTTTGACCTTGTTGGTCAGTCATCCTGGTTATTCACACTATCATAAGGCGTTTATGACACAAAAGGTTGCATTATATCAAACCATTCAGAACAGTAGTATTATGTTATAACGTTTTGGGTTGTTGTTTACATGGTTAACACGTACTACAGTATTTTTAAAATGGTATCACCGCCATTTATAAGAAATGAAGCATTACCAAGACTAGCAAGCACTGATTAACAAAGTATAAACATGAAGTGTCTTGAAACATTACACGTGTTTATATTTGCGTACACAACCGGATTATAAGCGGGATATTGTGAGTAAAACGCCGAAATATATTGCTGACATAGTTATTTTGTTTACCAAATATCTTCGCTCAATATTACGCCATTGCTTTCGGATCGGCCAAACGCGTCCAATTGTGTCGTATCATATGATCAATTGTTCAAGTTATCTTCTTTGTGAGGGATCACTTTTTTTTCCTGTTTACGTGTTATTTGGTGTTTTATCTTAACATAATCTTCCGGTCTTTACATCCATGTCAGTTGGATTTGAATGAATTTTCTTCCTGTCAAATTGTGTTGTATCATATGATCAATTGTTCAAGTTTTCTTCTTTGTCGGGGAAAACTATTTTTTCCTGTTTACATGTTATTTGGTGTGTTATCTCAACATAATATTCCGGTCTTTACATCCATGTCAGTTGAATTTGAATGAATTTTCTTCCTGTCTTATTTAGTTTCGGGTTCGAATTATAAAATTGGAAAACCAATCAAGCACACGCGAGTAAGTTGTTCTTCAGGAAGTAGTGTGATTTTGCTTTAAATGTATAATATAGCTTCATAAGCTCACCTGAAAATACGTCATGATGTTATAAGTCAGTCGTAATTGTATGTAATGAGTTCTACCATTTAACTCGGTTAAAACCACAGCGGTGTTTTAAAACAGTATTTCAATATATATTTTTCATTTTTGCAGATTAAATAAGCCAGGAAATGTAATGTTCAAATTATACATTATATATATATATATACATGTATATATGTTTTTTTTATACATAATGACTTTTTTACCGTCTTTGTTCAACTTTAATATAAATTGTTGTTGATTCAAACGGAACACTTCACCCAATCAACGGAACTATACGTAATCCAACTCGGCTTTCGGCTTTTTACGTCCCAACGTCCCGACGTTTGTGAGTCTAGAAATTTAGATAGGTAGGAGCGATGTGACACACTCTGGGTTTTCCGGACATTTCCGGGTTTTATACCTCCCCTTTGGTATTAATAATGCATTTTAAAATTTAAGACGAACGTTCAACATTTAGGTACGGAATGAACGAGCAAACCAGTCTGTACACTGCCTATTAAACAGACGGGCCGAATGTTGAAAATGCGGCCTGCTAGCCTCCTGGTCTCTTATCATGCTTATAGAATAAGCGAGACCACTGTGCAGGAGAGTGCCCATAGTTTAGCTTGATTGCTCCGCAAATAGCACTGACAATTTTATCGGGTGTCAACATCCGGTTTTGTAAAACTTAATAACGACTTTGATACAATCTATTTTTTGTATTTCTCAACCCGACTGGTTGTCCACGGACAACTTAATTAAAAAAAACCAGTTGCCCGGACAAGCAAATGTACGACTCAGGCAACTCGGACATTTGATTTCGCCACCCCTGTCAAGGGCATAGTGTATGCAATGCACACTCTTAACTTGATCTAGGTCTTACAGAAAAGTTACAAAAAAAGTGCATACTTTAAACCTTGTCCTTATTTCTAAGCTATGTTATAAGTTAAATATGTTCCGTATGTATTGTAACATATATATCAGAATGTAATTTTTTATAAAGACGTCCTGATGCAATTATTCAAAAGATTTGCAGGGTTAGGCAGGTTTTGATTTCCGTGTGACATTCTATTTTAGATTAAATTGTTAAGATTGCGTGCTTAGATCTATATCTTATGAAATTTGACAAACATAACGCTACAACTTTTCTTTTTTAAGAATATGACACGTCCTTTTGTAGATATATAAATTCCCTGTGGCTGTATGTGTCTCTTAAGAAATCGAGTAAAATAACTTTCCTTAATGAGTGTTAACTTCTATCATTTCATCGCGTTGACAATTGTGTGGGATACTAAACAGTGCGTAGCATATCCTCAATCCAAGGTACATGTCTGATCTGACAAACAGATGAAACATAAATGCTTAGCTTGGTTTAGAGCAATCTGTATATGTATTTTGATGCAGGTTTGATTTTATTTCAAATCTGGTTTTGCATTATTATTTACACTGCCATCATTGAAAACTGATTCGATGGGAATTTTGCATTACAAGAATCAAAATTATAACTCTATTCTGAGTAAATGTTGAAGATATACAATATCACTTTTCTCATAATTTGACCCACACATTTGTTTGCCTGTCTTTCCATCCTGAAACTTTCCCAGCCGGTAACTTACATCGATGCCTAACAGAGTAAAAGAACAACAGTTAACCTATATTTTTGTCATATGCAAGAACTACATGGCTTCAAGGTCAATGTCATACTTAGAGGTCTAATGTCAAAATACAGAACGTATATGTCAAAGTTTTGGAAGTCCGCCTCTAACAATTTAAACATACAAATACAGATTTTCAAATAACTTCAACATATATCCTATGTTCGAGTATGCGTTTTACACACAAAGCAAGCTGCTTTAAAGATGAAGGTAAATCTCAGTTTACGGTCGTGTAAACACTATTATTACTCAAAAAGGTATTGTATGTTCTATAACTTCACTATTTATTGAAGAAAAGCATTCTACTAGTTATTTGGAACATATAATTATTTATACGAGTCGGCTAATTACAGTTATGAATATCGTCAAGGTCGAGATCATAGTAAAGGGAAAAGGTCATATAGCAATAGTTGTGTTATACAAACGAACTGTGTGTTATTATTGAATTTCGAAATAAGATGGCAAAAACTAAGCTTATCACATCGCTACTTTGAAAGTCATACTTGATCATAGAAAAAAAATACAACGTTGATTGTTAAACCCTTGTTTGCTTAATAGAGAATCATATCCGAAATACATGAGTGAATTGAAATAAGCTGTATCCATTAGCTTTTCGATTACTAGTATTATTTAGCATTTGCTCTCCCAAATTGTAAATTAAACAATGTTGCATCTGTGGCCCAATATTGTTTTGACAGTTCTCAATGTATATGTATTCGTGTGCAGTGATCGGATATGTGATGTGTTCGGATAAAATGTCAAATACAAAACCATTGTGTACTAAATTTACATAATGATACGAATAGTGCAAGTTTAACCTTCCAGAATCAGTCGTTTAACTTCTTAACTCTGTCGTGTAATTGGTCATGGTGTACTGGTATTCTGTTCTGGTAATCTTGAACTCTGCTATCAAAGCTAACATCCATAGAATTATTTCCTGCCTGTGGACAGTCATAAATGTACGACGGTTTATCAATTTAAATTGAATGTAAACCATGTTGACCAATGGTACGTTTTGAACTTCTAGGCCCGAGTGACAAGATACACTTGTGGATCACTGCTCTAGATAACGTGAACTATGTCGGGGAATAGTAGAACCCTTTAACTGCTATTGGTAATGATAGACTCACTGTTGAATAAGGTTGTTTGTCAGCAGTTACCTCGTTTTCATTCCTTTGGTTTTGTTCACCATTCATATAGGATGTTTAGTCAAATATTAAGTTTTCAGTATTCCAGAACACTAAGGAAGTTTAAATAAAACTGTTTTGTATTGTATTAGCAAAAAATATATTGAAGTGCTCAGTTCCATTTTTATAATTATCATGAGAAAATTTTTATATTCAATTCATAGCGTTTATTTATGATATGATGTGGAAAGAAGTCGTTGCAAAATTTTCAGTTCTCATTATTCTATATATCTAACAATAAATTATGCTATTCTAATAAGAATGGTATTGAGTTTGTTTTGGTGTGTGAAACGAATTTCCTCGATAATCTATTATCTTAATCCTCACCACACAAAAATGACAAGTTCAACGACAACTAACTACCCAGAGACTGTCTAAATTTAAGAACTACTTTTCCTGCTCAAATACATTTAAAACACATTTACAACTAGCAAATAATAGTTTATTTTAACAGAGCCTTTTGCTTTTCTGATAGCATTCGAACCAATATTGTCAATATATATCTTATTCATGTTTGGAGAACTGTATTTATTATGTAATTGTGTCATGAACATGCAGTTGTTGTAGCTGTAGATTGGTATTTCGTATATGGATTGTTACAATTCAATAGTGGTTCTACTCTAAGTCTTGAGGTGTACAAGTAATATTGAAATACTTTATTTTGTTGCATATAATTAACTATATCGTTTTTACTTAAAGAAACATACTTTGAACTATAGGAAAATGAATAGCATGATATCAATTATTATCAAGTCATCACATTCCATACAACTTTGCTATGAAAGGTTAGATATGGTAAAAGGCCTACTTAGTACGGCAACAGCTATTTACTCTTTACTTAAACTTTTATATTTACCGCATACCATACAACGGCTCCAACGAATTGGCTTTGTTAAGAACAATTGCTTTGCAAATTTGTACGGACAGTTTCAACCGACTCAATTTTTTGTATTATGTAAAAGCACATTTCAAATATTAAGAACAAAAGCCATGCGCTCTCCTATTACATTACCTGTATAACTCGACTTTCGCCCGGTTGCGGATTGCATTTAATTGTTGTTGACAGCCCGGTTTGTATCGATATGTATTCAGAAAGGAGTAGATAATGCGCGGGTATGTTACCTTATTTATTAATTGTTATTATATGAAACTTGTGTTTAAGCGGATTCTATTTATGTAAGCATTCTTATCATATGCAGGTTTACACACTATGATCTATAATCTGTGTAGTATGGTTATTAATATTAACTTCCTAAGCAAAACACATTTATGTATAAAAGCTATTTTCAATGAATTTTGTATGGTTATCGATACCTTGTGTAGAGAGGGTACACTGGGACAACATTTTTTAAGAAAATTGTTTTCGTGTGTCGGTTGGTATTCCGAAAAAATATTTATAATTTCATCGTTTTATTTCATTTAACGAAAACAAAGCTCATTGTATCACATATCATATTGTAACCAACAGATACGAATATAACACATAATTACCATTGTACATGTCAAAGTACACAACATAATTAAGTTAATACATGGACGAACCCTTATTTTAGTAATAATCCCCATCACTAAATGCATTTCACTTGAAACGCATTTACCAACATATATCAACTATAAGCAAATTACATTCACTTCTCAATTACGGACAGGTCCGTTTTTAAACTTAGGAAAACATCAAAACATCATATAGTTGGCTTATTCATTTCAAAACATTTAACATTCGACTTGTTTCGTCAACAAGTATTGCGTTCAATTGTCAAAGCGTAGCAAATTGATTTTCCATGAGTATTAACATGCTCTAGTGTTTTGTGATTTTAGTTTTATGTTTGTTTGGTTAAAAAGTCATGAATGTAACTGCATTCGTCATAGTAAACTAGATCAATTACTTAACAGCGATGGCAATTCGAAACCTTATTTCAACTTAATAATTAAAGCGCGAATTTGTTAACATGATCTTTGTTTGCGTATGGTTTGTACGTAAAAAACGTATTAATTAGTGTTATTTATTATCACTGTTTCACTAAGATCGATATTTACTTGAGGTGTGAAATTATCAAATTTGAAATAACTTATTTATTGCCAACGCTTTTTTTGCATATTTTTATTTTCTAATTCTACATTTGTAAGCGGTCTATATTGTGTTGGCAGATCGAAATATTAACTGTGTATTCAAGTTAAAACAATAACTGCGCATTAATGATCCGATGTCATTCGTTAGACATATGTGTGTCAACTTCGACCTGTTATATTGTAGTCCCTTAGTTTGTGTTTCAAAAGAATGGAAAATGTCGGTTTCTTGATTGCATTTTTTTGAAAAAGTTTGAGTCGGACAAGCGTTCACATTTTTTTCATTTTATTGATGTAACATTTATTATTCTTGTACACAACACTACACTCTTTAACTGAATAAAATTATACACGTTTTTTTACATCATTAAATCACACAAGACAATATCATGTGCATTCGTAGAATAAAATTACTACTTATGTATTTTATGTTCACGGTGCGAAAGGCAGTGACAATACTGAAAGAGGGTCTTACTTAAATGATCACGTGCTTTGCACTATGAGCTCACGTATATAATTAAATTGTATTGTGTAACATAAATAAAAATATAAATAAACTATTTAGTGATGCACGTTTGCATTTCGTTAAGTAAATAACCGAACTTGTATTCATTATTGTGATGGATCGTTTATTTAATATGTTATTGTATCATATCGTTTTGTACGTGTTAAACTTTCTTCTGTCCCAGATCATTTCTGTGTAAACCATTCTTAAGTAAGCGCGCGGTAACTTAAGCATCAATGAGCGTAGACGTACGCATTAAATCTAGAATAAATCAACAAATAGATAATCTATATTTAAAGTACTGATAGTCGTATATTAATTGTATTTCGTGTGTTGATATGTTGTATTATAAATGGAATTAGTACAGTCGCATATTTCTTACAAATTACTTCTAAAATATATATAAAAAAAAATTTTAAACTGTTTTTAACGTCTGTATGCGACTCAAATATGAAGTAAAATAATGCATCAAACCAGAATTTGTCTGACTTCTCTTCATTTGCGTAGAATATTCATACTAGTTGTAATACTATTGCACGTATAGTATAATATTATATCATGAGATTCTACATGACACGTAACTGACTTGGTTCTTTTGTATTTTGTTAAGATCATGACATCTTATTATCAACATATATTCTTATCGTATTTTATTAGAAATGTATTTCTACTAAAACGTAATATTAACGGTTAATGTTGAAAACAAATTGATATATGTAAACTGCGTGTAATGTTTCTTAAGCAGGTAATCGGAATTAGTATCTATATATTAATTCAGAAATACTATACAAAACAAACAATGACATTAATTTTTTATACACAGAATAAGAGATTTCTTCTTTTTTTTAAACAGTGGGCTGCTTCTGCTTGTAAAAATCAATCAATTGCCATTGAATTGCATATGCATATTAACACGGTATTATGACAAGATATTGTTAATGACACTTTAAAAGAAAAAATGGGCAATACATACTAGAGTGATAATTGCGCAATGACGCATATGTAAAATGCCTGTGAAATGGCGTATTTGTGCAATGGTTGCACGAGTGTGCATATGATAACTGGTTGGACAATAACACATATAAACTGCCTCGTCAATGCTTAACCGAGGAGTTGCGTAAAAAACGTTTGGACTGCAACAACAACTTATAATCCTTAACCAGACGAATTGTATAAGACGAATATTTATAATCTGTCTTAACCAATATCATAACGGTATATATCTATATTATATATATATCATGAATAATAACGCACTGACGTTTACAATTCAACAGACATGTCACGCTTTACCCAAAACCGTACAAATACTATTCATTCTGCGCTTTATTTTTAATAAGCGTCAGTACTTTATGTAACGTCATCGATTAAGAATAACAAAAAACGCACCCCCGCCGAATGTTGTTTTAAATATTCGCGTTAAAGTTTGTTATTATTTATTAAGCCAAGTTTACCGATATCATAACAAGTAAATAGTACCGTGATGCTTTATCGAAAAACGTAAGCAGTAACAAACTGTCTTTTCAGTGCATATGTTTTAATGATATTAATTTGAAAGAGAACGTTCCGCCTTCAAAAGGAAATCAATTTCCATTTGTATGTTATTGATTTATTATATTTTCAGTTGGAACGGAGCCGTCGTATATTAAGTTGACCGTTTTAAACTGTCAAGTCATGCTATACAGCCTATTCAGAAAACATAATATTGACCTTTATGACCTTAATATTACGTTTTAGTAATCTAATACTACTCCGAAAAGTAAAAATGAGGTTATTCACGCATATCCACGTGAAAAACGGTGTCGTTATTACACTAGTACATATACGTATATCGTTAAGTATGTATATGTATGTATATGTTTTTTTTCATTATGTTATAAAACATGGATATCGCTTTTTTGAAAATTATATATTTAATCTAAAAGAAGGCATGCACTGTTTGAATATGTTGCCCATAATTTCCTTCAAGTTACATAATATGAATTATAAAATCCCATATCCCATTTTGCAGTGAAATACATCCATTAACTTTGCAATATTATCTCCTTTGTACAAAGTTTATTGACAAAACAATTAACATGACATGAACAAGTCTGCTTCTGGTTTGGCTTGGCCTTGAGCATCGTTTGCTTTTATTTAAAGCGACGGCGATTTCTCGACTTCTATAAGTAAGCATATTAAATGTAAATCCTATTGTAGATATTTGGAAATAGATATATCACTAATAAAATATTATACCATCGTTTGTTTTATAAATTCACCTGCAAGTGTGTAAATGTACTAAGAAATGACAACAGGTAGTGTTGTTATTGTTCATTTTTATCACAGTTTTAACAACATCAGTTATATTTGATTTGATTGATTTTTAAATAACATTTATATCTTTATCTGTACACAAGAGAGACGGAAATTACTGTTTTCAGTGTACTATAGAAAATAAATCCTGTGGGATATATAATACGTGCACAACGCATACTGCGGATTAATAAACTATACGTTTATTCTTGTTCTCCTGATTGTGTGCAATACGTGCATGTGCCAGAAGTATGATATGAGTATCGTCTACTTTGTATATTAAATATACATGTATAGTTACCATTTACTTGTATATTCGTGTTTATGGTAAGTAGAATTCATGTCGCTGTTCAGTTAATATTACAGTAGACTCTGCCAATACCGGACTCTCTGAATACCGGAACTCTCCCGATTCCGGACGGTCGGGCTAGTCCCGTATTTTCTCCTTCTATTTCTTTGTTAAAAAATGTTGAATAAACCGAACTCTCTGAAAACCGGAAACCGGACGGGTATCTCCGTAAATTTGGTCATTTTCAACGTAAAATACATTGAGTATACCGGACGGTCTAAATTCTCAAGATGCCCGAGGCGTGAAAATAACAATACCTAGTCAGCACAGCGAGTGCGGTGTCACACATTTTTGCTCGCGCAATTATCGATAATCGGATTAAACATACCATAAAGGTGTCAAGTCGTTACCGTGCTATGGGATTCCGATTAAGTAATGTAAAACAAACTGTGAATGTCTGTAATAGACGTGCGGTAACACCAAAAAGTGATTGACTCGACTTTTTCGTGAAATCGTAAACTTCAAGAATTAGTAGGTTTTGAGATTATAAATATCTTACAAAATAATTACGACGCTGTTTTTACTTGTGTGTATGTTTTATGAAATGTGGTACATGTATGTATTGAATAATAAATCGTGTATCTACACCAACATATTTGTGTCGTCACTCGCCTATATGACATATGCCACGTACGTACATGTATAAAGCACCACGCTCACTTTGGGATAAATCAAAACAAGAATGCAGTTAACATCATCAGTACCTGCGTTCAGTTATCACATGGTACATGTTAATGTATATGTTTTGTTTTATTTTTATGTGATTCTGTACACAATGCATACCATGTATATTTCGGCAATATGCATACTCTTGATAAACCGGAACTCTCTGAAAACCGGACGATCAGGCCGGTCCCGAGACCGTCCGGTTTACAGAGAGTCTACTGTATCTTTAACGTATTGTATTACATTGGTAAATCATTGGTATGAGTACTTTCCGATTTATTTTAAAACTTAGGTTTTCAGCTAATTTTACAAATCTTTATCGATATTTGTCCATAACAAGGTAAATACACCTTTTTATTTTAGGCTTTATGGTGGTTTATAGAGAAATATCAGTGAATTAAAACTGATAATTTCGCTGTTAAAACAGTGAAAATTATCAGTGAAAATTATCGATAGTTGTCAATGTTTTACCGGCACTATTTTTTTACCCCATTGTTACCCCCACACATTCTTCCACCAAGAGCGAGAACTCTTCGATGAATATTTATATCAACATACGGAGTAACTTCCCTTGAACATACATGTACACACTGTTTATGTTATTTACGCTATAAATAGACTCCGCATATTTATGTGACAACATGACATAAACAAATTGTGTCATTATATTATTATTTATTTTATAAATGATGTTATCGGTGTTTTTTTTTTCTTTTCACTTGATATGTGTTGCAATGTAAATGCAAAAAAGTTATTGTTCAACGTTTTTTTTCTTGTAAACTATTTGCAACGCTTATTGTAAATGATATTTAGGGGCGCCCAAAGGGAAATTGGTTTGAATGGATTGGCAAACGTATACAAATATTAATTTGTGAGCATGAAATAAAAAGAAAATTTGTTGGATTGGGTGGAATATCGATTTTAATGGCGCAAATATATTTTTCTATGATCACTCGTGAATTAAAATCGATATTCCTCCCAATCCAACAAATATCCTCTATATTATAATGACCGATTTTGTTATTTCTTTATGTTACAAAAGCGTGCGGTTTTGATGAATAGCCAACGTTTCGCTTCATTAGTATTCAAAGCTTTCAACGCAAACAATCACAAATATATCCACGTTAAACGTTACTGGATTAACATTAACAACTAAAATAACTAAAAAAAATAACGTAAAAATTCGACATTTGATAAATTACAACAGCAGGACGTATTTTACCCCGTCACACATTAGGATTGGAACTGTTGTTTAGATCAAACAAAAATTCAAAATGTTGATTTTTTAATTAATTACATGTCCTATAAGAAGACACACCTTTAAATGCTTTCAGAATGAAAATAGTATTATATTAGCCTATTCTAAATTTTAACTCATTGGCAAATCACATACATTATTAATCGTTACAATGTGCATATTGCAAGCAACAATGACGGACATCTTACAATTTTGATAAAAAACCCAAATTCGGATGTAGTGACATCAAACATATAGTCTACTCTATAATTGAATGGCCACCTAATATGGATGCTTTTTATTAAAACCTTGGTTAAACTTTATATAGTCTATTCTATTAATGAATGACAACACAATCCGACGGTTGTTCCTTAAAACCATGGCTTCAACAAATATAGTTTTCTCCATCATTGAATGACAACCTTATCTGGACGCTGTTGCTTCAAACCATGGTTTAAACACATATACTCTATCCTATCATTGAATGACAACCTTATCTGGACGCTATTGCTTCAAGCCATGGTTTAAACACATATACTCTATCCTATCATTGAATGACAACCTTATCAGATTATACTACTTCAAGCCATGGTTTAAACACATATACTCTATCCTATCATTGAATGGCAACCTTATCAGATTATACTACTTCAAACCATGGTTTAAACAAATATAGTTTACTATATGATTGAAAATTCAATTTATACCGGATGATATATTTCAACAGTTTGTTCTACAAATATAGAATATGTAAACAGTGAATGACAATCTAATACGGATGATGTTACTTCAAATAATGGTTTAAACGAATGTAGTCTTCTCTATCATTGAAAGAAAACCTAATCCTAATGTTGTTACTTCAAACCATGGTTGAAACAAATACAATGAACTTTATCATGAAATGTATTGTATACTCGTTTGGGGTATTATAGTACTTCTGTTATTGTGCATTTACGTTGCTGCTGTTGTAGTTTTTATATTTTGTTTATGAGAAAATTCTTCTGACGAAACAATAAGATATTGGTTCGTCAATAAGCGTTGATGTTAAAATTCCATATTGAAATACATTAATTTGTGGCATATAATTAATATCATCATTTTCAGTTTTTACACATTTGAAACTAGGAAAATGATAATCAGGATGAATTAATCATCCTAATCATAACAGTTATTAAATAAACAATTGAAATAAAAACTACGATATGGTGAAAATGCCTGCTTAAAATGCTTCACTTAGTGACGCTGCTGTTAAGCTAAACTGATTATCAAATATCACCCATTCGTCTGAGAGTATAAGATTCGTTTTGAACAAAGACTTTACAAATGTGTACGGCAGGTTTTAAAAAGACCTATTCAGTCGTATAATTTGGAGGCATTTTTCAAATATACGTTTTAAAAGCCATGCGTTCTCGTATTACACGGTTTCAACATAAGTCGACATTCAATCGAGCGCACTTCATTCAAAAGTGGGTGCTGGCCGCGTATCAATCGTAATGTTTTCGTGCGGGAGTAGATTGTCTGAAGGTATGTTTTTTTATATCATAATAATAGTGGGTAGGTTTTAAGTGTGCCGCTATTTAGGTAAATATTCGTATTTAATTGGAGGCTTATAAACATTAGTGAATATGATTTTGTTTAACTTCAAGTAAAGAACTGACACTGTAGATTAATTGTTTGCTACTTCAATTAATATTTTTTTTAACGTTGACCAGTATACAGGGTTCACACTAAACATAAATTTATTTGTAGCGAAAAAGTTTGCATGTGTCGACATGCGGTAACAGGTCATAGAAAGAAAATTTTAATTTTTGCAATTTTGTATTGTTTTATATAATAACACAGCTCACAAAGTCATTTATAATAATTCAACAAACAGTTGTTAATATAATAAAATCATGATAATGGTACACGACAAAGTAAAACCATAATTTATTCAATACATGGAACCACAACATTCATGGTAATGTTACACATCACTACAGGCATTCCACACGGAACAATTTTGTAACAACATAGATAAATGGCATGTCACTTATTATCACATTTCATTGACCTTTCTGCCCATTGCTATCTTCATAAAACTTCTTCACAACATCACACATTTAGCTTATCTTAATTTCTAAATTTTTACCATTATACATTGCTTGTTTCGTTAACGAGTCATTTATCAATATACTGCAACCAATTATGTTTATGTTTTTAATTAAAAACCTTATGCGAATGGGACAGAACATTAATTTTATTTCACTGTAAAAGCACAGCCGAGTAATAATAACTGCTCATGACTCTTGAAATACTGTTTTAGTGGCTTGCTTGATCTCTGTTTGCCCGATGTTTTTTTTTTTAACTTAAAGAACCAATTTAACTACTTTAAAGCTAGTGTCCTTGGTAAAGTTAAGTATATGATTTACTCTACCTATGTTTGACTAAAACAAAACTGTACTTTAACTTCAATAAAACCGCGATCTAAGATCTAAACCTCGCCGGTATTTCACATATTCACTTGGTTGAACAACGCCGCTGTCAGGTTGCTCATGGTTTGTATTTGGGTTCGGGTATTACAAAATACCTAATAAATTAAGTATCACTTTTTATCAAGACCGATATTCGTCAGAAAATTGTGAAACGATTTCTGCTGATTAACTAATTTATTTCTACGCGCTTTTTGCTATTTGGAAAACAACTATTTTAAGCAGAAATAAATGTCGAATACAGACGGCAATATTATCTGTGTATTTAAGTTTTACAGTGAACGCACAAGAATGGCCCGATTTCGTTCCTAATTAAAAGTGTGTCTGTCCCGCCTAATTACCCAATAGCTTTACCTATTCAAGCATGTATTTAACGCCAGGTTCAAATGAGCTCATTTTTGATTTGCAAAGCTAGCATGTTCTCTTCAATAACAATTAACTTAACGTAAGTTTTCATATTCTGTTTTAGGTTGGTTTACGCCTACTTTAAAGTGCTAACGCTTGTAAGGAAACAAGCAGAAAACAAAACTAACAAGTCCGGATATCGATGTTGGACGTCTGTTACAAACTTTGATATTAACATCTTGGCAAATAAGATTTGTTTTTGCCAAAATATCAATATTTGTGCGCCTGGCTCAAATGGCGAACGACAGCTCAATCCCGTAAAATCCGTTAACTGACGATTCTGCCCATATATATCTCTGCGAACGGGGATTTTAACAGTTTTTTAAGGTGTAGCTGATGTAGTTCACTTTGAACTTGTATGATTTGCTTTTATTATATAACGCGACACACGGATAATCAATTGTTATGTTTAAATATTCATTTTTAAAATTGTAATACAAGTTTCAATAATAAACTTTTGTAAAATTTACCACAAATATGAACCCATGATACGCTGGATAACAATAAGGTTGGGGATTGTGTTTCGCGAAAAAAGTCTACGTGAAGGATCATTTAAAAGTTAATCCCCCTCCCCCCCCTAAAAAAAAAAAAAATATCATGCATTATTATGCATTTATCATTGATTGTGTTATCTTGTTAGGCTTAGGTTCCAACTTTTCATTGAACGTCTGATTGACTGATGTGACCACGACGCCACTGTCTTTCAGAGACATAACTTGAATCCAGTTTAATAATAAATCATTAACGGTACCTAAGGGTCTTTTCTACTGTTGTCACATATTTGACCCATCATGGTGACATTTCCGAGTTTAGAGCTTTGGGGTCCCCAGTCCAAGGTTGTGAGCTTTAGTATCTGTGTTTATTCTTAACCAGTTGTTCTTCATTTCAGATACTTTGGTAAAGGTCTTTCATTAACTCCTTTATGACCTTTATCGGTTAAGCACTTATTAAGTTATTTACAGAAACGTCTCTTATATCAACATTACCTACATTTGACATGGGGAAACAAAAACTTAACAATCGAGCAGTTGAACTTGCGTCTCTCCTAGATAAACAACTATTGAAAAATATTTAATGAAGCATAATTATAATTTGTGTTTGTTCCAAACGGGTGACTCTATATAAACCAAACTTTTAATTAAATCCATAATACGTACACTATAACCTAATGAACCTATGCCTCAGCATGGTGTAAGAACAATAAATTATTTGTTGCGATGCAAACTATTGAGTATTGATAGCAAACCTCCGCGCAGAGCTTTGACTGCTTCCGAGCATATATCGATATCAAATCCATGCCGTTATAACCAACCACGTGATGACAGCCGAGCTAGAACAATACTTTTTCGGTTTTTATTTTTACTTTGTTTGATTTAGTGTTTTTTTTTAATTATGAACCTGAAAGTATACACTTATTTCGAAATATAACAGAAAATGATACTACTGTTCATTATATAAAACCTAAATATAGCCTTCCACATCTGGAAGGAATTTCTTGTGATGGCAGTGGTTATCACTAGTAGCCATGGGTAGATAACCGCTGCGTGAAGTTTTATTTAGAGTGTCAAGCAAGCCTTGACAATAAACAACGTCTTTCTCGATGGATACATGTTATTATTTAACCGCAAAACGAACAATGTGTTGAATTTATGTTGTCATTGGATTACATGTATAAAGGAAACTCAAATATAAACAACATCAGTGTAAATACCAACACTTAGCTTGTCTTGATTTTTATACATGTAGTATATATGCCAATACATTGCACTTTTGGCGACTTAATATACATAACTTTTTTCGACATATACTAAGAAACATGTTACAGCGATCACATTAAATGATTAAGTGGACAAAGGCAAGATCACTCAAAATAATGATAACCTGTACGTATGCAGTATCACATGTCTACAGCCTAGAACACAAATTAATTCGTTTTAACGCATAACAAAACAGTAATATTATTAAGGAAATTTGAGGAAATGCATACAACTATATATACAGGTCATCAACAAACACTAGTCGTTCGTACTCCCGCTGAGTCAAGTGGAACGCACAACCTTTTAATACACGTTACGTATTAATGATAAGATGGTTGAGTATTAATAGAGAACAAAAGAGGCGTTTAGCGCATTGACGGCTTTGAAATGCGCTAATTTATCATTTGCTCAATGAAGAAAAGTATTCAAATGTAGTTTTGAATGTGATTGTAATTCAAAGTTTCTACGCATTTGTTTCATATAAAACATAACTAATTATACTAGACTAATAACATTTATTTTTTATTTCTGCTCCATACTCAAATTATTATATGGTTCAAGTATTTAGTTTGAAATCTATATACCAAACTATAAACTAGTTAAAAACTTCCAGTGCCCTCCCTGGTGAATCCATTTACGTCAATCGGTTCATATCAAATATCCACAGACTTTGGTCATATCAACAGAAGATTTCACAATACTTGGGATAGTATTATACCCATTCTAACTGGCATTGCAAATTAATGATCCACGTAATATAGTTTCGTTTCCAAAGACTGCCTTGTAGAGCGCTTTGTTCACATACCATGCCAGACAATTAAAATCTAGACCCTTTGTATGTATGTCTTGATATATTTAACAATAACAACATGTATGCAAAGTAGCCACATTAGTGTAATCGATACAAGTAAATTATATGTATTCAGTTATTAATTAAATTCTCTTTTAAATCTTTTAGCTTTATCTTCAAGCAGTAGTCCAGCAACATTAACTGTTCAGTAAAAATTATTTAATATTTATCTGTTTGTAATCAGATTGTGCGTTAATCGTTTCTTAGCATTCGAATAATGCTAATCAAAATGGAAGACCGTAATAATGTTAACAATACATTCCTTAAAACAAAACATGCAATGGGCGTTATTTTATTTTCAGATTGCATGGTGAAAATAAATACAGCACCACGATGATTTTCTAGGTGTTTTGTCAGACTCCACAAAGTAAGATATTTATTGTTTATTTCATTAGTATTGCTGAAAGTGTATTTATGATATGCATAAAGATGTTTAAAACAGGGTCCATGAGTGTCACATAAATATGTTTGCGTTTTTTATCTGCTCGATTGAAATATAGTCAATGAAACTTAAGGTTCATTCAATAGAAACAGCAAAAGATGATGCAAGGCAATGAAATTATCATTATCTAGACATTGTGCGGAAAATAAAAAGTCTACAGACCCACCGAAGATCCGACAACTCTTCAGAAAGAAAAGCCAAGAACAGGGGCATGATCAAGCACTTATATCTTTACTGATGAATCACTCGATTTGCAAAGTTTATTTTCGTTTCGTCGTTCAAAAAACATAATATCAGAGGACACAGTCAATAGGTTGTTGACGATGTGTGAAGAATGCAGTAAATGAAAAAAAAACTTATTGTTTCTTAAGTGAATAAAACAATAGCAGTAACAGAAATGTATGAATCAAGCGAACCGTGAAACTCTAGAAGTTCTAACATAAGGAAAATGTTTATTTATATTCACTTTTTTAATAACAGAATACCAACTATAAACATTAAATGATTAAACTGGGACCACGGACATTAAATGGTCTAAGCAACGCATTGGGGTTTTAACCGTAAAGCTAAGCGGAGAAGGGATGATTGAGTCATATTGCATTTCCGACTTATGGAACGTTTTCAGTTGCCTAATTTATAGATGCTTAATATAATTATGTATTGAAATATAGGAAAGTTTCACTGTAATTTCATCTTGACTTTATGAGATATATTAATTAACGAAAGTTATTAAACACAAAATTCTTAAGGTTCATAATTAAATGAAATCTAATGTCAGATTTATAGAAATTGGTAAGTTATGTTCCTTAATGATTCTGCATAAACGTTCAAAAATAAATACCATAGCATAGGCATTTTTGACATACGATGTTTACTGAAACTTCATCACGTTGACCGCGGGGTTTAAAAGATGAAGAGGGGGATATATTAAAGCCGAAATGTCAGAGCTCTAGATATTGATTGGTTATCTATAATAGTGATGGCTCAATACATTACCAACTTAGATGTTTTTACAAAGTTATACCGAGATAGTTTGTAAACTTGGAGAGTGGTTAGTTTAATATTTTTTGTAAAGAAAACCTTCTTTTTAGTTTCATTTATCTTTTATTTAAAATGTTGTTATTGTTTTAAAAATATGAAACGCAAACGCCGAGGTTCACACTGGGTTATTAATGAAAATCTTTCCATATTTAACTACTGCTTCTATTTTAATCGATATGTTATCGACTAAATTTGTTGATTTAGATACTTTCGTTAACATGTTCAAAGAGTTATAAGGCTTACACAAAAGCAAATAACTGCAATGCTTTAGCGCCAGTTTTTGTGTGTGAATTAATGTTAGTACTACGGGAAACGTCGTCGACCAAGCAAAACATAAATGATCCCCGTATGTTTTATATATTCGCGTAAAAGATTGTAGTTTGTTAGGCATAGTTAAAAAATATAATAACTCGCAAAGTGATACCGCGTAACTTTATTTAAAATGTAAGTAGTCACTAACTGTGCCCCTAATGTGGATATGCTAAATAATGTTTAAATTTGAAAGACACAGTTCCAACTTTAAAGAAAAAAAGTTTTTCTCGTATTTTCACAATCCAATTATTATGAATGTCATGTTCATTTGGCAGAGATTTATCGCATATCCATATGATCCTTTTATGAACAGTAGAGTCCCGCTATACAGCATACGAAGAAAACAAATAATTGACGTTAATGATCTTCTCCCTACGATTCAGTAATCTAATACTACTGAAAAGAGATTAATGAGTTTAAGAAGTCATTTTTACTTGCAATTCGGTATTTCAATGGCTTAAGTACACTTAAGTATATCGTTAAGTATATCGTGATATATATTTTTTTCCATTTAGCGATAAAACATGAGCATGACTTCTTTGAATGTTAAACAAATTTGGTCGTTGTCATCGAGACATTTACTCGGGCGCCGTACTACAAATAGAAGACTTTCTTTTGGGTTGCTTTCAATACAACGTACATGGAGGGATGTTAACTGCAAGGGCCATTTTAGTAACGTATATAGCTAACTAGTGATGTTAATATTTACCTTAGATATATACTAGTCTGCTTCTCTTTTGAAAGCCCGTTAGCTTTGTTTGCGTTTGTTTAAAGCAACGGCGTCATCTGAGCTTAGTTAAGTAAGCATGTTTAATGTGTATCATGTTGTAGAAATTATGGAGACTTTGATATACATTCCTGATTATATATCACATATACTTCGTTGTATCAATACACTGACTATTGTAAACATGTTATCAGAAATGACAACGGGTAGTTGAGTTATATTTAATCTGTTTTAGCACAGTTGGTACACGAGATATCGGTTGATTTGCTCGATAATTTTTTAAAATGACATTACTGTTCTTTAAAATTTGAGGGAGGACGGCAATTTATGTAGTGCGTTATATACATTGGATTCCGTAGGTTACATAAATAGAATTATAACACATAATGCACATTAATAGCAAACAAGCTTTCTATTGTAATCGGGATTGTGAACTTAATGTGTATGTGTCAGAAGTATGATATGATTATCATCCACATGGTTTTTTATATTTAAATGAATTATTGTCAAATTTTAAACCACTCCCTTTCATGGCAAGTACAATTTAATCTTATAAAACATACCGCTTTAAACGTGTACTGGATTGGTTAATTATGTTAAGCGTTTTTTCCGATTTACTGTTGAACTTAGTTTTCCATATAATCTTGTCAATCTAAATCAATATTTATCCATAACAGGTAAATAAACCTTGATAATATTGACCGATTTTATTTTACAAAAGCGAATTTCATGTTCAATAGCACACGATTCGCTCCATTGATTTTCACAGATTTAAATGCAATTCGTAAAGATAAACACGTCTATAAATGTAAATGTTATGTGTAACCGGACACTGTTACTGGATTAACATGACAGATAAATACAAAACGCAATAATTTGACGAAAAAAAATAAGCGTAAGTAATGCACTCACTAAAACAATTTTAGCAGCATTTTTGAATGAAATTAAGACCTTACTTTAATTACTTATAAAACATCAGTGTTGTATTGTAAACAATTCACATTACCATATTGTTTTAATAGTTGTATGTCCCATTCGAAGGCGCATATTCAATTTTGTTATATTGAAAATGAAAGTATTTAAGACGGTTTAAAATTCATAAAAAAAAGAAACTGTATAAAATATATTACATCGATATTTATATTAAAATGGTTTTCTATAACTAATAAAATGCAGTCGTCATTACGTTAAAAACACATTGCAAACACTTAAGACGGATAACTTCAAAGTGTTAATAACTTAATATTGTAGTAGTTAACAACCTATTTCGGATGCCGTTTCTTGAAAGCATATTTTAATGAAAACTCATCTACTCTTATATTGAATTAGAACCCATTCCGCATACTATTACTTTTATATTGAATTAGAATCCAATCCGCATACTAAAAATTATATTGAATTAGAACCCAATCCGCATACTATTACTTTTATATTGAATTAGAACCCATTCCGCATACTATTACTTTTATATTGAATTAGAACCCATTCCGCATACTATTACTTTTATCTTGAATTAGAACCCATTCCGCATAATATTACTTTTATATTGAAATAGAACCCAATCCGCATACTATTACTTTTTTATTGAATAAGACCCCAATCCGCATACTATTACTTTTATATTGAATTAGAACCCAATCCGCATACTATTACTTTTATATTGAATTAGAACCCAATCCGCATACTATTACTTGTATATTGAATTAGAACCTATTCCGCATACTATTACTTTTATATTGAATTAGAACCCTATCCGCATACTATTACTTTTAACCAAAGTATAAACAAATAGAGTCTAAACTATTATTACATGTATTTGTCTGCATTGATTTGGATTATTTTATTACTTATATTAGTGTGCTTTTAAATCTTTTTTTTGTAAATTGAGTTGTTGCAATTATTGTTGTATATTTAGTATATGAGAAAGTCATTTGATATGATATTGATTTCTCAATAAGCTTTGATGTGAAAAATCTATATTAAAAAAGAGTGTTTTTTGGCATATTATTCATGTTATCCTTTTCAACTGAAACCCATATTTGATACCATAGGAAAATGACATCATGCTGACATTGAATGTCAAGTCATTCACCTCATATATTAGCGATATTGGGAAAACGACTGTTGAATACTGCTTCAGCTAGTGCCGCTTCATTAAAGCCAAAATAATTATCGAATACCAAAGACTCATCTGACAGTATATTTTTAACAAAGGCTTTATAAATTTGAACGGCAAGTTTAAAAAGAGCCAATCATTCGTATCATTTGAAGACATGTTTCCATTATACATTTCTAAAACCAGGCGTTCTCTTATTACACGGCTTCAAATTAACTCGGCATTCTATTCTGCGCACTTAATTCAATAGTGGTTGTCGGGTATATATTGAAATGTGCTCATGTGTGTTTTTATTTATATATCTTTAATAATAAAAACAACAATAATAATAGTAAAAATAAAATAATTATAATTATTTTAAATTACAAATTATAAATAATATTAATAATAATCATCATCATCATAATAGGGCAAATGTATTGTATTTTGATACTATTTCGGTAAAACAAATAGTTTTTAGTGGAAGGTTTATTAACTATCACATAATGAGCTATGTTATTATTTAACTTTAATGGGAAAGGCAGCTCATATTATCACTTGTAATAATTTAACATACAGTTGTCAATAGGGTTAAACATTAAAATGGTACATACCAATCTTAAAACATCATAATAATGATAAACAGCACTACAGGCATATCATATGGGACACATTTTAAACACCACCTATAAGTGGCATGTAACATATGAGCACATACTTTTCACAACACACATTACAAAGTCATTTCGTTATCTACATTAACCGATATCGCAAAATACAATTTGCTTACCGTCATTTCAAAAATTTTAATTTTAGAATTTAACATTTTCTTTAACGAATCTTTTTTAAATATAAATCTGATTTTGTTTTTTTAATATAATCCTTAATGAATATGTGGAGGTACATATATGTTGTTTTATTTTCAAAGCGGGGCCGATTTATATTTACTGACAATGACGATAGTGTTTTGTGATTTAAGGTTTGTCTATTTGGTCAACAGGACTCTTTACCATTAAGAAGCCATTTTATGACTTTAAAGACACGTAGGTTAGTGGCATTCCTATAGTAAGCAAGATTGATACACTACTCTTCATATGTCGAAAAAATCAGACACTTTGATTATACTCATTTTGAAATTAAAACGCAGTGTAGTAAATATATTTAATAATTTATAAATCAGTTTGATTGTCTTGTGCCGCTTTCAGTTGTCTAAGGATGTATGCTATCATCGATATAAAGGTTACACATAATCAGGGTTTAAATAATTAATTTATTGTCACGCTTCTGCTTTATACGACTTTTGAAACCGATTGTTATTTAATAGGCAGACGACAACATTATGTTTGTGTTCAAGTTATACAGTGACTGCGTACGAAGGAACCGACGTAATGCATGCCTCAAATGTGGTCGATTCTGCCTTATTACCCGATAGCTCGACCCATTCTTACAACGTTATACGAGGTGTAAGCAAGCTTTATATTGATTGATTCAGCTAGTTTGTGAACTTAATAACAATGAACTTAAGTTATGCAGCTTATTCTGGTGTAAAGTTGTTTAAAGTGCTTACGCTTGTAATTAAACACCTTGAATGGTATTATACAAGTGATTCACTGGCATCTCTACAATGCAGGTGTCGGCTTTTAAGCAGCATAGCATTAGTCTACTACATCATTTGGATACAGCATGGCTAGATTACTATGTTTAACATATTTATATTAACATATCATATCCTATTTGTGTCAAAACACGTGCACTGAAATGAACTACACTTTTTACAGATGAGGGAAATGGTAGCTGTTTTGCAATATTGAAAGTAACAACTTGATATTTGGCATGCATGTGCATCTCATAGAGCTCCACATTGTGAGTGGTGAAAGTTCAAGGTCATCCGTCAAGGTCAAAGGTCAAATATATGGGAGGACATAGTGTTTCACAAACACATCTTGTTTACTTATTATTGCGAAATTTACATGAGTGTTCATTTAACCCTTTTCCACTCAAAAGAAAAGGGAAAATGGCTATGTGCAAGCAACATAAAACCAGAACAGTCTGCAAGTAACTCACAGTTTGTTAAGGTTTTAGGCTGTTGTCTGCTCATCAGTATCTAAGGCTTGATAATGAAGACTTTAAAACGTTAATCTAGTTAGAAAGGTCTTCTGTCAATTAAATTTAACTTTCAAAGGGACTACAGATACGTTAAAATACGTATGTAAGAGGTAAAAGGTTAAACACATAATAAAGAAGTATTTTGCATTTAATAGATATGTTTATTGTCACATTTTGGTTACACATTCATTATTTTGCACGTATATATAATTCATAGTGTGATATTTAGTTCATAAATGTATAACTAAAATTTCAGGACAGTTTTTCTATAAGCTGTATTTAAACTAGAATAGAGGAATTGTTTATATGTAGATCACAAGAGAACATATCGCTCATAGGGTGTGTGAATAATACCGTGTTTCATACTACAAAACTAACAAGTTCGGATAGGGCATTTGTAAATACAGTACTATCTCGTATAATACTGCGTTTTAATTTATGAAAATTATTGTGTGTGCACACATCTTGACAAGGTAATGCGTGCGTACATAAATTATCCCTAACTAAACTTAAATATGAAAAAAAACCTTGAACATGATTTTGAAAACTAACACATATATTTGAACATGTTAACATTAAATGAATCAAGGCATACTTTTACAATTCTGACCATTCCAGTAAGAATGTCTGGTGCTGGAAATTGTGTATAGAAAAATCGGGTCTTAAAAAAAGCCAATGTATTAATTAACATTTTATTTTTTATTAAAATATGTCAGCATGCTTTCTATTCCTAATTGAATAAGACAATGCAGAACAAACTACATGAACTCGTTGTACACAATATTTTAATAACGTATACTTAATAACATACTTTACAGCAAGTTTGACATTTTGCAGTGCACAATACTGGTACATTTAAGGTTCAATGCCTTCAATAATTAATTGCATAAATCACCCATGCCTTTATCGTAGTCGCTACCCAACACCACTATTAACGCTTGTGTGGTGCTCAATGTGGACACATTCTTTTAAACATCACACAGGAATGTTGCGTTATTGTGACTTTTTTGTTTCATTTGCATGTTTGTTTAAAATATTTCCACACAGCGCTTTTCGTTGCAAATAGAGTTTCAAATATTCATATCTGTTTCGAAAATGTTTTGTTTTGATTCCAATTATAAACATAGTAGAATGTTTTAACATCTTTGTCAGGCGTTGCAAATCATTCGTTCCAAACATGTAAAACATACAATAATGCACGATTACCAATTACCGGTAAGCATGACATAAACCAAGGATGAGCCAATTCTAGCTCGGTGAACAATTTGTATGCGAAAAATCTATTCAATAGACGCTATTCATATCTGAACTAATTAACCAATGACCGCCAATCCCACGATACAAACAACTACTGTTATGTACAATGGCGTTTTAAGAATATGTGTATACTGACAATACTATTTCTGGTAAACTTACATGAATTATAATTAATAATCTAAAGATTTAAAGACATTTGTATATGCACCTTTTGTTAAAAAGCAAATATAGACAGTTGGAAATTATTTCCGAACATAAACTATTCGTATGACCTTAATAAGTTGTGTTTAATAAATAACCAAATATCGTCAGTATTTTACACGAATAGTAACTGGTGTTTCACAATAGAGCACTTCAAGTTTACCATCGGTCCGTCTGACTCCACGTTCGTCCGTTAAAACAAGATTGAAAAGATCGAAATAATGGTGAGAATGATGTATTGTCTGCCTATTAAAATTGACATGTATTAATGAAAAAAGTAAATCCGAAGCATTTTTTAATACGTCGATGCTTCATTTTTTTCTAAAGAAATGTGGCTTCGAATAAAATAAGCTGGCTCTGAACGAAAATTACCATAAAGGTAATATTAACCCCACAACACCCCCAAAACGGTTTGCATTGCATTCGCACACCACTTGTTCTAATAATAACAGCGACATGCGTAAACTCCATTTTCTTTCCCAATTTCTAAACACTATTGTTCAACAATGTCTTAAAGTTAAACCTAATCGCAGTTCGTAATTTGATATGAGGCAAACGCTGTACACAAGGTTATCCACTAAGAAAGTATACCATACCAATAATGTACGGCTCGCTTTTCCACCTTGGTAACTGGATTGATTGTTAACATTCGCCTAGAAGACACTAATGAGTGTGGACGATCAGTATTGCACAATGTAAAGTTAAAGGAGGTAATTGCGTTTCCTGTTTAGCGTTCTCTATACGTACAGTACACATTTCCTTTTCATAATATATATTTGCACTGATATGTTTTGTTAAAAAGTTCTTATTCGGGTTCTTAATTCGTATATCACTTTGTTTAAATGTACGTGTTACGGAAACCGAAATCGCTGTAATGTATATTAATTTCAATGATAATATATGTGTCTTGTACGAACTAGTTCTGTAACGATTTTGCAAGTGACTCGTCTCAAAGATTCATTTACTGTTCGCTGTTAAGCAGCTTGAAACTGTGTTCATGGGGTAAAACACGTGTCACTAAGTACACTTAAAGAAGCAGCGTTTAACACTATTGAGTTCAACTGTATTTTTAAATTGTCTTTCAACTTGGTTGGAATATTTGTACAAGTGATATCTCGATCGAGTTTGAAACTGGGTTGTGCGTGGTCAAGCGCATGGTCAAATTAAATACATATCATATGAACATCAAGAGGCACCATTGATCCACATATCTTCATGAAACTCGGTAAAACAATGTGCTTACTTTAAAACTCGGTCACATGGTGTCAATCAATATACTACAATTACTACAGACTCTTCATTAAAGTTTGTTATAATATGTGTTCTAATGATATATCGACCCAGTTTCAATGCGGGTTTACCTAAGGCCAAACTTTAAATGATATATCGGCCTTATTCGACACGTTGCAACTAGGGTTTACAGCTAGGTCACTCGTTTGCAATTTTTATGTGTATGATCAGACAGCTTGCCATAATCAAAACCCAACTTACTAGGTCTACGATCAATGTCATAATTCAAAATCAGATGTCAAATAAGGTAAATAAGTCATAATATTGTTCTGAACATCACATTAACATATTTCAATATCAAACGTAAAGATAAGACAAATACGTTTTGTTTCAAATAGTTTTACATTATATAATAACTATGATGGTATATCGCATTGATAAACCTGCTCTCTAGGTCAGTTTAAGAGAGACATTCATATTTAATTAAATTCAAATGGTGATCATTATGCGTAGACGGCATGCAGTGCACACGAACCAGGCCTGCGGGTCTGAAATTCGTGTAACAAAAACATGTATGTAGTGATGTGTTTGAAATCCCACCTGTACACTATGTCTAGACATAAATCTTGTTCAGCATCCATTAATAATCGCGATAGGCCAACGAGTCGCCATTTAGTCGCGTGAAAGTCTAAGGTCAATTCAGCATGAACATTTCATGACCAAATCTACCCCTTATACATTTTTTAATTTTGTTAAAGTTATTTGCATCAGAAAAAAACGTTTTGACACGAAATGCCAATCACAAGAACGAAGTCAATAGGTCTTTGTTCAAATTCACATTAAATTACCACATACATAGAATATAACTGTTCAAAAATATTCCAGACCTTTGCATTGCATAGCATGGATGTATTTGTATTGCCTGTAAAAAGTGACAATCATTGTTCGATTCCATGAAACAAACAGGAGGGCCCTGATTCATATGTTCATTGCCAATTTTACAGTTCAAGTTAATGGTCAGCCCATTTATGAGATCATAAATTTATTCAGCTTTATTGATTTTCTGAAAACTTGTCAGAAGTGAAAGTCATGATGAGACAGAGTGTCCCTTATACGAACGATGTTATAATATTAACCTTTCTCTGAATGAGTTCATTGTTAAATACCTTAGCAGAAGTACCAGACATGTTTAGATGGAATATTGACTGATAAATCAAGCATAAATGTTTATTTCAAAATAATAGAAAAACATAATATTGCACTGAAAACAGACTTTTCATAGGTTACAAGCCAACATGATCACACAAGCACCGATGAAAACAATTCAAAGTCTGTAATCGTGTTTGAAGGTAAAATAAGAGAATGCAATTGAAAATATGTCTTATCTTAAAACAAATAGCACTAATTAGCGGTTCATTGCTACATCGAAACTTATGTTGTATATAAAAACTTACAATACGCCATTCGGATTACTACGGATTCCTTTTAAAGGTGTTATGTTCTCAATAGAAAGGGTGTTTCTCTATATAACAAGCGATTGCTCATTTAAAATGTCAATAATGCATCCCAAATGAAAAGTCAGACGCAGTTACATGACTACATGTTGTGAACTTAAATGCAAGCAGGAATTAAGATATATTCGTATGCTAAATTCAGACAAAGTTTCATTGCGCCGCAATGACAAAGAACTGTAAAATATTTGCAAAACTGTCGTTGTCAATATAAATTATTGAACTTGAAGATGATAGGTTAAACCTGGAGATGTCGTTGCGTTTGAATATATGAAATATATATTAAAGGGAGATAATACGATTTTGTCAGATATCTTTGAATTTATATAAAATGTGTAAAAATCATATTATATATATATTTCAATATGAATTAAAATAAAAGTTAAGAAGATGTGTCAAAATAAGCGAAAGAAGCCAGATATTCAATTCTGAAATCGAAAATATATGTACATCATACATGTACTATGTGAATCTAAATTTAGTTTTACGGATCATTTTAATT
Organism: Dreissena polymorpha; assembly: GCF_020536995.1. Lineage (NCBI taxonomy): Eukaryota > Metazoa > Mollusca > Bivalvia > Myida > Dreissenidae > Dreissena > Dreissena polymorpha. Next base: position 28,298,702 of record NC_068363.1, read on the forward strand.
TTCTGCGACGATATATATATTCATACGACAATCGAACACTAACTATTATCCTTATAAAAAGACGAATGCATCGGTTTCTGTAAGAAAATATGTACGAAATATCTTTGTCACAATCGGCTCGGGGCGCTAATTTGTCTTTGCTGCATTTTATAAATTCATCTTCAATGTATAATTGTTCTTGCCTATGTTGTGTTATTGTACCATATGTTTATCAATATATTACAATTGTACATATATACAAATCGCAGAATCTCTTTAAAAAATATATTGAGTACGTGTTGTTGATAATATAATAATTTGAAGTGATCTTAATGTCAAACCTAGTTTTGTTCGATGCAGCCTGTTCAGTATTAAGAGCATCAAGCGAGCCGTGAAAATGACCTTATTCCTTTTGCAAGGAACTTATACGATTTAGCAGCAGTGCAGGCAAAAATGAAGTGGATTAATCGTGGGATTATAAGGTAGAATGGAAGGATTTATTTATTTCTGTCGTGTATCGTTACTTGCAATAGTCTGTTATAATAAGAACTATTGTGATATGTTTAATAAACGATGGACAAGTAACACAATTTACGAAGTGTCATTATTAATCATCAACATAAAATATAAGGTGGCGTATCATATCGGGGTCTGTTATAAACATTAAACCGCTGAAATCAAAACTCGAAAACAGCAATTTTTCCAGATACCGATGCTTGCAAGTACTTTGAATGTCGGAACACTCAATTATTCTCGCTTCCGAGCCCATTTCAGTAATTTTCAAAAACAAACTTTCACTTTTCTGGCAATTCGAGTTATTCAAAAACGTTAATTTCACATGAAAAACATCTTTAGTACCAGACTGTAAACTGGTGCTCAAGTGATAAGACTTTCCAAGAAATCGCAATTCACGTCCGCCGTTATAAATTTTATCCGAAAACAGCAACCGAATCTAAAAATATACATATAATCTGAATTTATGTATAACAATCTGGTTGCAATTTACAAGATATCTGAATTTTCAAATTTCAGTTAATGTAGCAACAACTAAAATCTGACAATAGGTAAACGGTGCTCTCGCACTAAATATGAATTTATCCTTGACCTTGGTATAAAAGGTTGACGTGGAGCCTAACGGGTGTTTTTCCAGATGTATATATCGAGTTTATTTGAACCTTATCCAAAGAGATATTCTTTTGAGAGGATATTGCGATGTTTATGTACTCGTTTATAGGAATATTTCGGAACATTTTGGCTTGTGAATATTTATTTTAATATAAATAGGGATTTATTTTAATTGATAGTTTTTACAGTTTCGCTGAATTTGTAATATGGAAATACAAAACTACATTTCTCACAATTGGATGTCGTACTTAAACACAAATAAAATATTAAGGAAACATTATTTCGGATGAGACGGAATAACAGATTGTAGATTCACATCTTGGGGTAATTTAATTTTCATGGTGTCGGCTAAGTGTCTGTTTTTGTAACATGTTACAAAGACATCGAAACATTTTTTAACTGCTTGAATTGTTTCCCGAAATGTTGTATTTTGGACGGCGGAATGTTTGTGCATGTTTTTGTAAAATATGACCTGTAAAGTGGTGCTTAAGATTTTAATATAGTTGTATTATTATAACAAACGAGAAGTACATTCACTTAATTTGGCAAACTACTGATGTTTGGAGCATTAAACCATTTCAAATGTATTTGAAATATATGTATACATTTGTATCAATTGTTTTGGTCGTATTGAATGTACATATTATTTCTAAATGTTCACACAATAATATGAATTTTATTTATAAAGTTTGTTTTATTTTCATATAACGTAGATAATATGACTTACAAACTACGAACACAATGCAAGTTTCAACAATTTTTATTGATTATGTACGGATTTAACACAAGTAGAATTTAAGCAGTTTCCAAACAAAATTGCATTTTGCGCATTTATTAATACAATAAAAACAAAAGCCGATGACACTATTTTTTTAAGCTCACATAATGCACATGGTGAGCTGTTGGGATCACCTTTCAATCATCGTTCCTTGTGCGTCATGCGTAGTCAACATTTAGACTGTTAATATTCTATAGACACAAACTTGATAAGAACATTTTCTCAAATTATATTTTGACCTTGTTTGAATCTGGATAATGTAAGTTAAAAAACTTTTGAGGTCAACTAAATAAAAAAGGGTTTCTTCAAACTTAATAATTCACATTTAGAGTTCAGTCTTCATAAAATTTTGCCAGAATATGTATTCTAATGATTTCTTGGATGAGGTCGAACACGCTTCTGGTTCGCTTACAAATGGTAACCAGGGGGCGAAGCAGTGTTCCTTATATGGTTTTATTAAAAATTTGTTAACACTATAGATGTTACATTTTTAGGCTATTCTTCTTGAAACGTAGGCAGTACATTTTTTAATTTATTTTGGACGAGTTTGAAAATATTTCCCCGTTTCAAAACATGCGAACCAAGGGACAGAGTTATTACCTGTATACGGCTATAGTGGACTATTATATACGTTTTAGATGCCATATTATTCATTGAATATTTAGGAAACTTGGTCAGAAATGATTAATTAAGATATGTCGGCAGAGATCGCAAATGGTTCCGGTTAGTTGCAAAACATGACCGCAACGTGGGCTGGGCTGTTTTCCTGATATGGCTATGGCCAAACCATATTGAAGCCTGGTTAAAATTCTAGGAGGCACATTTGTATTTCAAACGCCATGAAAAATTAAAGTGTTCGGTGTGTTTAATAAAATGACCGCCATTGGGCGGTAAGGTTTTGTTATTTTGCTAGAATTTAACAGCGTTAACACATTTCGATATATCGAACGAGTTTTTAATGGTTTGAATCCGTTGAAAAAGCATGGCCACTTAGGTAGTTTTCCTTATATGGATGACGTGAAACAATGTTATCAGTCTAGAAGTAATATGTTGAGTTCGATTATCATGACACTTTTCATCACATTGTTGTATAATAATATATTGGTCAATAAACCATTTAATATACATTTTGCGAAAAACAAATATCACGCTTGAATCTCTAGCTATATCAAGTGTACAGCTTTTGGCATCATTATTGATTTCGAAGACAAACAATGCAGACAATGTTTATGCAAAAAATATGTTATACTAGTTAGGCATCGTCTTTATGATACATTAATCAGTGATTTTCTGATACTAATGCACATGAATTTGTATTTAAGAAATAATATCTTCCTATAATGGTTTGTTGTCGAATAACCCACAGTAAGGAGTAAAGATGCGTAGGAATTGAATCACGAGTGCAAAGCACGAGTGATTTGATAACACGCATCTATACAGCTTACTGTTGGTTATTCGACAACAAACCATCAAAGAAAAATATTATTTCGATTCCAACACGATTCTGATTGATTTGGTTCAAGCTTTAGGACGTGAACTATATTTTTCAATATACCGCCCTTCTTAGTACAAAGTTCACTATCTAGTGACGTCATTGAATTGTACAAACCTATGAAGTTGTTTTCATTCATGCATATTTTGCAAATGACGTCACTTCATTGAAAACAACAATCGTAGATAGCGTCACGTTTATTGATGCTACTGAAAAGCTGACGTGCTATAAATGTTTTCTGAATTACGTTTCCGAACAAATAGCATTCTTTGTAGGCGTGGTTATGCCACTTATCACCAAATATACAATTTGTTGTTTCATTACATTTATATACATGCTACATTTATTACATTTCTTTTAGAGCGGGTTTTAGCTCGTGCATTTTACTGCAACTTTTTCTTTATTTATTCGGAACTATTTTCGAAACATTAAGCTCCGCCCATAAGTAATTGCAGAATAACCCACGCTTGATTTCCTTCTTTGTCTATAGAAAACAAGTCGCGTGTCGTGTTAGAATAGGAGATAACATTAGGAACCAACCCCCATAACTGTGTTCCGTTTTGACAAATTAAAATATATTGTCTATAAATTGCTTTGTTGTATTAATGTGTTGTGGTCGTCTGTTTAAGGCCACACATCTCGAATACAATGTTAAGTAAGCATTTATATTTACTTTATGGTGTCTTTTATAGCGATACCTTACTTTTATTTATAACACTATTCGTAATCTAGATACACACTTTTATTTTATAAATGTCAGTCAAACAAAAGGGGAATATCATTCATATATTATGCATATATTCAGCACAGTTTGGTCCATAAATATTGTTTCAGATATATAAATATATATACATGTAAATATATATATATATATATATATATATATATATATATACATATATGTATTTATATATTTATATATTTATTTATTTATTGCGCCACAGGGAAGGGCGGCTACTTCTATAGTAAGTGTTCTGTGTCCTATGATATTTATAGAGAGTATAGAACTTATACATAATGCAATCTGCACATTAATATTTAACATGGTAACGATAGGTCATTGGGTTTGATGACTGTAATAGCATGTGTCAGAAGTTTGATATGATTTTTGTCTTAATTTTAAATTCATTTTGATACAGATAATAAAAGTGTCGATATAAATATGTATTCATGTTCAAGGCAATTATAATTCAGTGTAAATACGCATACCGCTTTTAATAGACCCGTTAATATCTTCCTTAAGGTAATGTATTGGTTCATCAGGGTTTTATGTACTTTCAGGTTTATTTTTAAACGTAGTTTTCCATATCATCTTGTCAATCTGATTCGACATGTTTCGCATAACATATCAACACACCTTAATACAAATGACTGTTATATATGTAAGCGGCGGTCACACAATTCACCTCATGAGTTTCCAAATGTGTATTTCTTCCACATTCCCTTATCTGTGTATGTTCGAGCTTTGTAACGGGACAATTAAACTAGATTTACATGAAATTTAAAATAAACTTGAAAACACCACAGTTTGATGTGAAATAATTAGCACAAGTCATGCACAATACTACAATTGTTTGACCTTTCTATATCAAGAAATACTTTAACAATTTACACATTTACATAAGAGCTTTATTGAAACGCCAGGAAACATTTATTTGTGATTATCTCACATTTCTTATTTGTTAAATTAGTTATATACCTCGTTCGAAGGAACAAAATCACATGTTTGAAAATGGCATAATGTTCAGGCGGTTTTAAATGTATATATAATGTGCATACAAACGAATTGATCGGTGATTGTTGTAGTTGTAGTTTGTGTAGTTTTTTATTTATTAAATGAGCACGCCCTTTAAAGCAACAGTATGCTATGTGTCAACCAATAAACGTTGTTGTGTACATACTCTCTTGAAAACCTTGATGTTGTGTAATATATCTCAACAAATAAAGTATGATTTTCAGTAACATAAACAATAATATTTCGAACTCGATCATGTTTCGTCCTTTGTTTCATTATCAACTGTCCATGCCTCTTGAACTTCTCTGGTGTTTTGCGATAGTTTTTTGTTTGTTTAAATAATATTTAGTAATAATCCCCATCACTAAATACATTTCACTTGAAACACATTTTAACAACATATATTAACTAGAAGCAAATTACATTGACTTCTAATTTACGTGAATTAAGTTTGTTTGGACAGACTCACTTTCGTCAGACGACGCTTTGTTCGATTGTTGTGATATTATTTTACGCGGGTTATATTTGAGTATTGACGAATTTAAAGGAGTAGATAGAGTGCGGGTATGTTTTCTTTTTTATAAATAGTTAGTATGGAAAACAGGCATTCGCTCGAGGAATTGTCAGTACCACTGCAATGGCAACCTTGAGAGACATTGTCATAACCAAAGGAGGCACATCCTCACGATGAAGTGCCAACGCCAATGCAGTAACACCCTCAAGATGTTTAAATACCAATACAATGACAACTTTTTTCTGAAAAAAAACAACAAACATACCTCTTTATGAGAAGTTATGCCAACTACTTTTAGCACTTTGTTATATTACGTATCAAATATAATTATTGATGTATGTTAGATGATGCTAGTAACAACATACAAACACATGTTAACGCTTATGCAATATATAGTGTTGATATGTACTTAAAACAGATTAGGCTTTTCAATTAATATATTTATCTTATAGACGGATAACGTTCAGTATTTTTCGGTCTTGTTTATATGTGCAAACATAACTCTCTTGGGCTACAATCGTCTATTAATTTTACCTACATGCCAAAATCTTACTTTGGCTATACATATTTATATTGGCTGAATATGTCGTCATATCCTATATAACTACTGTATATTTAACTTACTTGTTATTTAAATTTATTTTATGAACATAGCATACTTATAAGTATTGTGATGCCATTTAGGTTTAAAAATTTGACAGCGAATTTCAAATATTTTGTTAGCAATAGATGAATTTTGTAATTGCCAAGAAACTATTTATCGAACGCTGTTTTATTTGACCGATTTTAATTGTTGATTTTTCATAAGCGATCACCTATTTGTTAAACAATTGTCTCAGTCAAAAGTGTTATTGCGTGTTTAAATTTGATGCTAACATTCTTTTTTCAATGTATGGTACATTTTGTGAAACAATTTCATTCTAACAAACTGTTTAAAAGCCGCATAAATGCAAAGTATTATTAATTGAAAACGTTCACAGACAAGCGTAATTGTATTTAATATTTAATGATATGATGCCACGATTCAATTATAAATACAAATATAAACCATATCTTTAATAGTATTGTCATAATTGAACGCATATGGTCCACGTGTATGTGCACGTTTTGAAAGCTACGTCGAAACGTTCTGATTTCAAATTGGGTTATATGCAAAGTCATTTGCAAACTTGGATACGTGATTTATTTAAACAAATCAAGCCACGTACACAGTTCACGAACACTAATACTAGTTATTTTCCTTCTTCATTTTTAAGAAACACGGTAAGCGATTTACTGTTAGTGATATATCGTTATTAATACAGGACATTCAAAACTATTCAGTTAAAGAAGTATGTTCGCTTATAAACATGCCTAAATATGTTTAAAACAACGGTCATGAGCCATCAGTAGTTGAACGGCAGGTATAAATTAAACTACCTTAAATGGAATTATGTTATCGCATTTATCTGAACATGTTGATGATTGCATGTGTAGTTTAATTAATAATTAATAAAATAAGAGAGAACTATATATGTTGAAACAAATGGGAAATCTTGTTAACAGTTTAAATACACAACCAAACAATGTCGACGTCTTATAAACATAAATATCACTAAACCAATTTTACGACGCTATTCCAGTGAAGTAGTTGAGCAATCTTTGAAAGCGAAAACAGTGAGAGCGGGCATAGCAAACTTCATTGGTTGAGCTGACATTTATAATTTCAAAATGATAACCTTTCCATGCCCTTACAATATTGGCTTTCGATATATCCCCACTAATTAACGTTATACTTTGAAAACATCATTAATATTGAAAACTGTTCATTCACCGATGATCTTTACTGTGCCCATACAATACTGATATTTGCATCTGCATTTGCATACATACATTGTTAGTTATAGTGTTATATCACATATGCATATCATATGTTTCGCTTTTTATAGAGTGAAATACTTATATAAAAACATAAAATCTGGCAAGTCTTCAATAGGACTGAGTAAATTTCATGTTTTTAACAAGACCAAGGGTGGCATTCGCTGGGCCTATTGGAACAAGCCGAACACTCCAATGTACGCAGAAAGCGTTAACAATATTCAGAAGTTTTCTTTTGTTTTCATTTTAAATATCACACAAGTATGACATCTAAGTTTCACTTCTTGTATGGGTTACTCGAGTCGAAAACATCTTGAAGTTTTATTGATAGATTATGATTGTAAAGGCACTTTTAACGCATAACGAACATTGTTTATAATTTTACACCATGTTTCGGATTGTAATATCTCTTAGAAAGTGTGTTTCATGTGTTTGCCATTGAATGTGAAAACTATGGCAATATGGAGTCTTTTTTACATAACTACAATAATATACGCGAACAAATATACTTCCTCGAATGTGAATACGATGCAAATATGGACTCTCTAAAACGTTACCTCCATTGGCATTATGGACTTGCTTGAAAGCCAATAGCATAAACATCAATTCTTGTTTGAATGCCACTATAATCAGAATAAAGACTTTATAGAACGTGAATAATTGATTAACATTTTATCGAAAGAGAATGCTATCAGCACAACGTATGACTTACAACAACTATCATGCTATTTTATAGTTGATTAAATGTGAATATAAAAATATTATAGACTTATTAAAAAATAAATACCCCATGGACATAATAAACTTGAAATCAAATACCATCCCCATATTAACTTGATCATATGTAAATACCATGATAATATGGACTTTATCGAACCATGAATCTAACTTTCGTTTTGAAAGCCAATAACATGAACATCAAAACTTGCTTGAATATAAATTATGTGATAACAGAATACAGTGTCAGTACCAATGGAGTAACAAACTCAAGAGGAAGTGATAGTTCAAGACAATAAAACCCTCAAGAGACAGTGAGAGTACCAATGTAGTAGCATCCTCAAGAGACAGTGTTACTACCAGGAAGTTATTTTCTTAAGAGATAGTGTCGCAACAAATGCAGTAACATCCTTAAGAGAGTGTCGGTACCGATGTATTAACATCCTCAAGAGACTGTCTCAGAGGCAGGCATTTAAATCCTTAAAAGAAAGTGTCGGTTCCAATGCTATAACATCCTCAAGAGACAGTTGAAGTACTAGGCAGTAACATCCTCAAGAGGCAGTTGTAATACCAGGCAGTATCATCCTCAGTGTCATTGCCAATTCAGTAACATCCTCCTGCCAATGTGGTTGCATCTTCAAGAGACAGTGGCAATTTAATTCAGGAACATCCCCAAGATCTAGTTTTAGTACCAGGCAGTATTACCCTCAAGATGGCAGAACCAATGCAGTAACATCATCGAAAGACAGCCTCAGTAACAGGCAGTAACATCATCAAGCGACAGTGTACTTGTCAATGTAGTAACATCCTCAAGGGACAGTGTCGATACCAATGTAGTCGTATCGTCAAGATACAGTGCCAGTACAAATGTGGTAACATCTTCAAGAGACAATTTCAGTATCAATATAGTAACAACCGCATGCGAAAGTGTTATAAACATGCAGTTACATCCTCAGTGGACAGTGTCCGTATCAATACAGTAACATCCTCAAGAGAGAGTGTCAGTAGCAATGCAGTAACATCCTCAAGAGACAGTGTCAGTACGAATGGAGTTACATCTTCAAGAGACAGTGTCAGTAACAATGCCATAACATCCTAAAGAGAGAGAGAGAGAGAGTATCAGTAGCAATGCAGTAACATCCTCAAGAGACAGTGTCAGTGGCAATGCAGTAACATCCTCAAGAGACAGTGTCAGTAGCAATGCAATAACATCCTCAAGCTACAGTGTCAGTACGAATGAAGTTACATCTTCAAGAGACAGTGCCAGAACCAGACATAAGATCCGCAACAGACAGTGTCAGTAGAAATAAAGTAACATCCTCAAAAGACAGTGTCAGTACCAATACAATAACAGGCAATGTCTGTACTAATGCAGTAACAGATTCGAGAGGCAATGTAAGAACTAAGCAATAACCTCCTCTGGATACAATATCAGTACCAGAGTAGTACTAATATTCTAAAGACTGTGTAAATACCAATTTAGTAACATCTTGAAGAGAATAACACGCGGTATAATTCTAGCGATTTGCATTGTTGATTTTATGTTAGCGAATCAATATTGTTTAACAATTGTCTACGTCAGGAGTGTTATTCGCTTGTTTAATTTGTAAAGAATAATTGTTGAATATACGACAAATCGTTTTGAAAATGTGCATTCTATCAAATTGTTAACAAGTCCCATAACTGCTTAGTATTATGAAGTGAAGAACTTTACTTAAAAATGCAATTGTTATAAATAATAATATGAAGTTAAGATTCAAATAAAAATACATATTTAAATCTCGGCTATACAATGAGTCTAATGATTGTACATAATATCTTGTCATTGTGTGTATGTACGCTTAGACAGCGAAACAGGTCGAAATATTTTAATCTCAAATGTGTCTAATGTACAAAGTCAATTACAATCTTTGTTACGTTATCTATTTAAACAAATTAAGCCACCTTCGAACATTGGTACTTAAGATTTTCCTAATATGTTATATTTTGTCATTTCCTTACAAAAATTACCTTCAATATATTCTCACTAATAACACTTGCTAGTTTTATACATTAATCATCTTTATTGTTTTCAACTGATGATCTTCAATTTATCCATTTAATACTGATATTTTGATTGACATACAAGCATCAGCATTGATAGTTTCATATCAATTAGTCATACCATGTGTTCGACTTTGTATACAGTGAACTACTTAAAATGTAATGGCATTCATGATAACCATACTATTATGCTATCTTAAATAATCTTTTATTAAAAGGTATCATTGAGAGACTATACACTCGAAGGCACTTGGTACGCACAATTTTTATTTGACATACTTGTTCAAATCGTTATTATGTTAATAACATGAGCATATGGACTCTTTTAAACATGATAACCTTTATGACATAACATAATATACTCTCTTGAAAGCCGATAACACGAGTAACTTCACTTCTTTGAATGTAAATACCATGAAAGTATACTCTCTTACTGCTATGGGCATAACGTGCTTGGTTGGAAACAAATTATTTTAGCATGTTCACTTGATTTGTTGTGAATACAATCAGAATGTATACTCTATGCAACATGAATACCCATGAAAATAATAAACTAGAAATTCAAGACAATGACTATGTTTATTTGCTTTAATGGGAATGCCATGGGAATATATACTTTATCCAACTTCAAAACTTTGAACATAACATACGTACGTGAAAGCAAATACCATGAGCATCCATATGTGATTGAATGCGAATACAAGACATGTACGTTTGTAGTATAATACATACTTTTTGTCACTTGAGAAATGTAGAAAATATGTATACACTATATACAAGGGTAAACAACATAAGTATTATTTACGAATTAAAGTGGTATGCTACAATGTAACCGGAATGTATGTTGGTTTTATATCATTAAATTATTTTCTATATGGTATCGAAACAAACATGAAAATTCAAATAACAATTGTTCCGGTTAAGGGAAGCAAACACATACAGATGCGGTTTCTTCAAACCATAATGTTAACAAATATGTTCTACACCAGTATTGCATAATATATGTGCATTTTTTATTAATATTTGAGCAGGTCATTTGAATCAACACTATGATATCAGTGCCTCAATAAGGATCGATGTGTAAAATAAAGAAATGAGTTGTGTTGTTTCATATTATTAACAGTAGCGTTTTCAGTTTGAAACATATTTTGAATGTAAGGTAAACAATAATCATGATGATATAAATCAACACAGCCCTAAATAATCGTTTAAAGAGAAGAGTAATATATTGTCAAAACGCCTTCGTAATACCGCTTCAGCTATTGATTCTTCAGGGAAGTAAAATTCGTATCGCCTACCAAATAACTGCCTCGGCGTAGTTGCTTTGTTTTGAACATTTTGTTTGGAAATTTGGTCGGCTAGTTAACACCGGTGTATCCCTTTGTATCATGTAATAGCATATTTGCAATGTACAGATCAACAGCCATGTGGCTCCTATTACATGCCTTCAATATAAATCATCATGCGCCCGGGCTCACTGCATTCACTAGTGGAAGACGCTCGGGTATCTATTGTAATGTATTCGTAAAGGAGATGTGTGCGCGGGTATGTTAACTGTTTGATACTAATTTAAATCTAAGAAATAGTTAATTTTGTGTTGTTGGAAAATTTACACAAACTTTAAATTGAATGTTTAAATTAACTCATTCATGTTTTACGTATTTCATTTAATGATACTACATAATATATCATGTCTTAGCAAAATGCAACAGACGGTTGTTAATAAAGTAAATCATGACAGTGCGAAATGTCAAGTACACAGCAACTTTTATTTAATATAAAATCCCATTTTAAAGTAGTTATCCACATAACTACATAAATATCACATGGAGCTCATTTTTAACACAACAGATCGATGGCGTGTAACATATAAGCATATTACAATCATATTTAGTTCACGCCATGCGTTAAAAACACCCTGCTATATACTTAAAAAATGCATAATACGATCATAAACTTGGTTTATCTTAATGTAAAATATCATCCTTTAGACTTGGAATGTTTTTTCAATGACTCTTTCTTCAAGACACTGCATTTTACAGTGAGAGTTAAGAATTATGTATGTATAATGGAGTAGTCAGAGTACATACAGTTTGTGTCATTTTCAAAACAAAGCAAAATTCAAAATTAACTTTCCGCGACTCTTAACATGCTCAAGTGTTAGATGATTTATATGTGTTGTTTGTTTGGTCATACATATTTCCTTTTAGAGGACGTTTTAAACTTTAATCACAATACAACAATTAAACCGTATATGTTTTCCGACAACCAATTAATTAAATTCCGCCGCTCAGTCAGCCGAATGTGTTTATGTAGACAAACTAATAAATTACCAATATTTAATTTAGATTAATAATCGACAGACAACTATATAATGATGTGCTTTAGTAAGTTTATGAATTGCCCACGTTAACACCTTTATCTTAGACATCTTAGACAGATTTTAAATGCTGATTTATCTGTATATTTCTTTTTCAAGTTTTGATCTCGTTTATAAAAAACGACGGCGTCATTTCTACTAGGTTATGTATTTTTGGAAGTTTTGTTCGCGTTTATCTAAAACGACGGCGTCATTTCTACTAGGCAAATTCCGAATATTTAAATGTATCGTGTGGTCGATATATGGCGCCCTTGAAATGGATACCCCACAAAATGATATATATATATATATCATCGTTCCTATCAACAATACATATGACATATTGTTTAATTGTAATATACTGATGTTTTATAAAGTATATAGCTTTATTTTGTCAAAGGAGCAACGGCAACTACTAAAGTAAGTGTGCTGTATGTTTATATAGTATGGGCAAGGCATACTGCATATTGATATGTTCCAAGGGCAATCTATTTTTGACATTGTGGATTATATGTTTATATGTCAATACGCCAATAGTATATGATTATAGCACACAGTGCGTAGTATTTAAATATAACTAGTGTCCATTTATATGTATATTCATGATCATGGCAATAATTATTCAGTGTGATAACGCATATCGCTTTAATATTTTCAGTCAATGTTTTCCTTAAAGCAATGTATTGCAGTAGTTGATCATGGATATGCGTGTTTTCATATTTATTGTTAAACTTAGTTTTCCACGTAATCTTATCAATCTGACTCGTTGTATACCGCAACAGGTAAACACACCTTGGTACTAATAATTGTTATTCATGTGACAAGAGCGGCGGTCTGGTTGAATAGCACATTATAAGTAACAAGGGTATTCAGAGCTGGTTGAATAGCACATTATAAGTCTCAAAGGTATTCGGAGCTTTAAAAGCAATTCTTAAACATGCCCACATCTGTGTGTGTTCGAGCTGTGTGACAGTACATGCTTCTTGGGCTTACATCCCAAATTAAAGCAAAAACAAACACAAACAATACTTCGAAGCAAACAATTTAATATAATGTGCACACACACCATTTGATAATCGTTTTTGAAACAAATGTAGACCATCTCACAAAGTAATTATTATAATCAGTATCAATTTAGTATGTTATCTGTTTTTAAAAGTAAGGAAATAACTTGGTGTGCATGCTTTACTTTGATTGATTGTTTTTACAGTGATATGTATCGTTTTCAGGCGCAAATATACATGTTTGCATATTGAAAATAATTGTATATTTAGCCAGTTAAAAATTTACACACAATGCTTATAAAAACAAAATAAATATATTTTAATTGATATATAGTAAAACATGTTATTCTTTAAGAATAACCTGTAATGTAAAATTAAACTATTTTCAAAAAACAATCGCGAAAATTTGCACGTGTTTCTTTTATGGCAAACACGCTTTTCCGAATGCGGTTTCTACAAATCATAGTTTTAACACAAATAAATTATGTTGGGGAAGGGGAACTTTATTACGTATGTTATTTAACATTTACTTCCAATGGTAGTTGTTTTAGTTCTAGCTGTCAAAGTTATTTATTTAGTATATGAGAAGGTTATTTTAAGCAAAAGTAAGATATTGGTTCTTAAATATACGTAGTTGTGTAGACACTATCTTGGGAAACTTGGTTTCGTTTCATATAAATTAAATGTGAAGTTTGGTTTAATATTAAATATATATTTTTAACATAAGACAATGAATATCATGATATCACAAATAGGCAAGTAATCCAAATCACCACAGCCCTTAATAAGCGATTGAAATGAAGGGTACGATATAGTAAAAACGCCTGCTGAATACTCTACATCTAGAGACCTTTCAGTAAAACGAAACATTACTCGCATACAAAAGAACTCTTTAAAGTATATTGTTAGTTTTGAACAATGGCTTGGTTAATATATGCGGTTTGTTTAAAACGAGCCACTCCTTTGTATCATGTGAGATCATATTTCAAATATTCAGAACAAAAGCCATGCGTGCTACCAAACTTCAATATAACGTGAAATTAGCCCGGGCTCACTGCATTTAACAATGCAAGACGGTCGTGAATATGTCGTTGTGAATTCATACGGGAGTTGATGGTTAGCGGGTAAGTAATTTGTTAAATCTTAAACTAGGGAATGTTTAAGTGTTGTTAAATGTACCACGGTTTCTGTTCAAGTTTGTAGCCAATTTAAAAATTGTAAACTGTGATATGAGAATGTTTAACTTTTAGTAAAGAACTGAAACTGGAGTTTCCGTGACTGTTATATAAAATATTGTTAACCTTTATGCCTTTGAGACAGATTGGTTGTGTTGGTAAGTTTACAAAACTGAAAATCGAACTTAAATATTAACTTTTAAATTCTTTTAATTATTTCATTAAATGAAATCACATAATATATTATCACTTATCATAATGTAACAGACAGTGGTTAATAAAGTATATTATGATAGTGCGAAACGTCTGAGTACAGATCATCATTTATTGAATATAAAAATCACATTGTTTAAATTATAAACCATATCACTACATATATATCACATGGAGCCAATTTTTTTAAACAACACAAACCCCTGGCTTGAAGCATATAAGCATATTAAAATCACTGTATGCGTGAAACACACCATGTTATATACTTAAAGTAACATAATAAGAGCATTTGCTTATCTTAATGTAAAATCTCATCGTATAGACTTAATCATGTTTCGCCAATTACAATTTTTTTAAGATACTGTATTATACAGTGATTGTTAAGAATTATGTATTTATAATGTGTACGTCATTGATTATACAGTTTGTTTCATTGTCAAAACAATGCAAACAAAAATTAACTTCCAATGACTCTTAACATGCTGTAGTGTTAAATATTGTATATGTTTTGTTTGTTTGGTAAGACGCATTTTCGTGTACAGAACACTTAAAGATTAAAGATGCCAGTTTATCGACGATAAAGACATGATGGCTACTGCAGTTGTTTTAGTTAATTGTATGCAATACTAAACCTATTTTTTTAGAATTTCCAATTTATATTAACGTAAAGTATTTTTACGTAAAAAGAGCTATTAATAAAAATATTCACTTTTTATTAAGCTCGATAATCCAGGGAAAGGTGTGCAATATTTACCTTTAGAATATTTTGTTTTTATTTTCGACTTTCCTTTTAATAGTTTTTAATAAGAATTTTGAATACGGCCGATAATGTGAAAGCAGACCACACTATAAACTGTGTATTGAAATTTATACTGCAAATCCGCATAAATGACCCGATGTCATCCATGACACGTAGCAATACCCATCCTACCGTTTCATTTAACAGCGTTATCAAAGATGTAAGCGAGCTCAATATTGATCGGCCAAACTTGTATATCCATTCGAAAAAGGTCATGCGACAGTGCAAATTATGTTGCGAGACCATAGTTTCCCTACTCGTCATTTCTCAGTCCCTTCCATAATCTCGCCTTCGTTTGTTTTTATTTCTCCGGGCTTCCGTAAATTGTGTTTAGTCCTAGCTGGAACCAAATATATTATTATTTTAAATCGTATTCTTCTTCTGACTCCTCCGTTCTCCGTCTGCTTATATATATATATTTATATATTGATTGAACATAGTCATTACTATCTGCATTTTAAAAGTTTTCGTCTATACTCTGCAATCTATCATAAACTGTTAATTAAGTTTTTACATAGTGATTGTCTTTCAGCTGCTGAGAACTATCTTGTTTCATATCATAATTTTTTCCGTTTAACTATTCAAATGCAATTGCAAACACTCCATTGCAGTCATATGGTTATTCAAGTATGCTATATGCACACTTTGGATTATTTGATACTACACTTTTGGCAACTGCCTTTAAGGAATAAGTGATACGGTCTTATTTGCGGTGTGATTTTGTTCGTCTTGCAGGTGGACCCGTTTTTCTGCCAGCTTATTGGTTTCAGCTAAAATAGTAAATTCTTCAATTTGTTTGCTTTCCTATCTGGAATAGTGCATTTGTCAGCGCCTGTTTGTTTGGACGACGCTTAGTTGTGAGCATTTTTTCAAGTCATTCCCTGTTATGGTTTTATAGGTAATGCATCATACCTCATAACCAATCATTTTATACTTTCACGTACAATACCCTAAATTCATAAATGTAGCAATAATACAACGAAGTAAACATATATAATAACGCGTACAACAATTTATATAATCAATCTCGCATATCAGGGACACTTCACCATCATAAACCCGTTGGTTCGTTATGATAAGAGCATATATAAATGTATATGCATCTTTAACATGTCAAACAAATTAGTTATTTAATAATAAGCATACATTTCATACTAAAGGTTGAAAGCCCATGATTTCCATTTAATCTGGATAATCACCCTTTGCCACAAAGACAAGATATTTCAGATTATGATTTCCCATATTAGTCCCCTGAGTAATCCCCCTCTGTCACAAAGGCACAATATTTCATACTCTGATTTCCCATATTAATTCCCTGAGTATTCTCCCTTTGCCACAAAGGCACAATATTTCAGACTATGAGTTCCCATATTAATACCATGAGTAATCCCCCTTTGCCACAAAGGCACAATATTTCAGACTATGATTTCCCATATTAATTCCCTGAGTATTCTCCCTTTGCCACAAAGGCACAATATTTCAGACTATGATTTCCCATATTAATACCATGAGTAATCAACCTTTGTCACAAAAGCACACTATTTCATACTCTGGTTTCCCATATTAATACCATGAGTAATCAACCTTTGTCACAAATGCACACTATTTCAGACTCTGATTTCCCATATTAATACCATGAGTAATCCCCCTTTGCCACGAATACACAATATTTTAGACTAGGATTTCCCATATTAATCCGCTGAGTAATTCCCCTTTGCCACAAAGACACAATTTTTCAGACTATGATTTCCCATATTTGCAAAGACACGATATGTCAGACTATGATTTCCCATATTTGCAAAGACACAATATATCAGACTATGATTTCCCATATTTGCGTTCAGTAGTACGTGTTATTACTTAAATATTCATGTCAATGGATCAACGGTTGGATAAAGCACAGCATATATCATTATGCTTACTCGACCATTACACTTTGTATGTCACAATTCGTATTTAAAATCAATTGTCTTTATAGGTCAGCCATTTTACAGATAAATTGAGTCTGCTTTGTCTAATGCCGCTTAAGTAAAGCAAACCAAACTATCGCATACCAAATAATTACAGTATTAGCTTTGTTTTGAGCAAATGCCTTATCA
>NC_068363.1:28321590-28371590 GCF_020536995.1 Dreissena polymorpha
GTGATGACACTTGGGTCTGAATTGGTCGGGTAGGTTTTGGCGATAAACATAGCCTTCACAAAATTGCTATTATTGTCTATCAAACAGTCCGTCTTACAAAAACATAATGTCGGTGTGTGTTATCACATATTCGATCTGGTACACAACTGGTATCACATTTATTAAATTTTCACATTGCATTTTTAATAAAAAGAGACTCCCGGGGAGTTTCATCAGTTATTGCGTATTATCAGCGCAATTGAATTCCTGATTGATTTTCGACTACAAAAAAATCATTAAACCATTTTAATATGTATGCTATTATTTTGTTAATATATCCGGACATGTTTTCCTGCTATCAAAGTGTGTAATATGAAAATTGTATCGATACGCAACTATCCACATGATTTACATTGAAAACACATTTAATTTCTGAAGTTATTGATTTGATAGTCATCATGTTCTTGACCTTTTTTTGTTTTATTGAGGTGTGGTAATACTCGCCAATTACGATTTGACCACCGATCAGACACGCACATCACACGTACATAATTAAAATCAATTATATATGTTTCCTGAAGGCAATAAAAAGCTGTTAAATAAAGTATTTAAACACAAAATGATAAAACAAACTTATTAGAAAAAACTTTTGATGGCATATCGACCGCTTCATTTTCATCATATACAGTAAATCGTATATGTATGCACCCCAGAAATATTTCAATTAAATACAAATCTTTTAAAACAGCAATACATACCGTTATTTTTTCTTCAATGTATTAAAATACATAAAGTTGTTTTCACTATGCTTTAAATAATATGATTCTGAACCAGTTATTAAATCTCATGAAGCCAGTGTAACACTTATGGCGACCCCTGGATTATTTCACGTATTGGTATGATCCCTGTATATTACAAAAATTGAAACCTCTCATAGGCATAAAGGATTCAGCTATACATTATGTATGCTATGTGTTCACGTGTTTGTACTAGAAGATACTGATATAACTAAGTCTAAAGTGGTATTTCCTTATTAGCTACACTTAACTTATATATTTACATGCACATGGCTGGCCTTTGTTTTAGGAATCATCTGCATATTATTGGATCGAGATAATTTGAAATGTGAAACTCGTCTAGTATGTGTTTTCAAACTGATTAAAATAAAAATAACAATATAATACAGCAGATAAACGGGGCGAACTGTTACGTCTATCGTGAAATACAAAAACGCGAGGATTACATTAACATCGAAAATAAGAGGTTTATAAAATGTGTCGGTAGCTCTTGCCAATAACATATTTAATGTTAATATCCTGGTACGGCCTACTGTACAAACCATTAACCCTATCTTAAACAGAACCGCGCGTAGATGAAAGTCGAATATGTGAACTAAGAGTTTTATAAAAACGGTCAAAGGTCGTGTTCAATACGTACGGTACTGTATATATCATGATTCTCAGTTATACTGATCCAGCTCAGTCAGAAAACGTGTACCTGTCTGAAGATGTATAGCAAGATCTTACACCTTTGTAAATCTTTGGGCGCCATTGTCACTGTGTGGAGTGTTTTAAGATTTGTTGTTTGCGGCGGTGGGTTCTCTCTTCTCTCTCGGTTAATTGGTTAACATAAGTAAACTGGAATATTGAGACTTTCTCTAGCTTATAAATGTCATAAGATTAACAAACTCATTCTCATGTTAATATTATTTGTGGCATGGCACAATAATACGTTTACAGTTTGAATCTCGACCTACAGTACATCATACACGTGTAGATCCTGTAACATGTGGAGTATTGCTTAACAAACAATCCTGCCCCGTTACATTACAGTTAATTACTATGTGCACTTTCAAATAAAACTTTAAGACAGGGACACTGCATTCAAATGCATTAAACTATCTACATAAATACAAATATAGACATTTTTGTCCAAGTTAAACGTTTCGATTTTATGCATACACTCATCCATTTTACAAAATTGTGTAAGAGAGTAATATTGGTAAGCGGTAGTGTGCTTGTACGATGTATTGCAAAGATCATGAACGGTTTCCTCGAAGGCCGCAATAACACAATAACTTGTCAATGTATGTTCAATTGTAATATGTAAAACGATAGTGCCGGTTTGTAAATCAAATAGAAATTAAAAGAACATATGTTTGAGCCTCAGTACACCTTGATAAACTGTCAAAGAAATACGTTAATGAAATATTATATAACCTATGCATGTTAACCACAATCTTAGTTATTTCAAGCAAATGACTTTAATAATTATTAAAGCTTAAATTTGACATGGGGAAAATGAACGTGTACAAGTCATACTATATTTTGATTGCGAGCGATCAATTTATTTAATAATCGATGAGTAATACTAAGCCCGTCGTAAGTAATAAATTATTAAATATTAGTTTTGTAAACATTAACATCACATATGATTCATTGAAACACTATTAGTATAGTTATAAATTACTTATTATATAGATAGTGCGTACACTATAATGGGGAAAAACATCGGGTAAGAATACGACTAGTTTTATTCGATTCAGGCTTTTAATTATTTAGAGCATCAAGCGAGTCATGAAAATGACCTCATTAATTTTGCGAGGAACTAATACAATTTAGCAGCAGTGCAGGCAGACGTGACATGGACTTATCGTGGGATGAAAAGGTAGAATGGAAGGATTTATTTAGTTCTGTCGTGTATCGTTACTTGCAATGACTGTTATAATAAGAACTATTGCGATATGTTTAATAAACGATGGACAAGTAACACAATTTACGAAGTTTCATAATTAACCATCAACATACAAATAAGGTGGCGTATCATTTCGGGGTCTGTTATCAACATTAAACCGTTGAAATCAAAACACGAAGACAGCAATTTTTCCAGATACCGATGCTTGCAAGTACTTTGAATGTCGGAACACTTAATTATTCTCGCTTCCGGGCCCATTTCAATAATTTTTAACAACAAACCTCCACTCTTCTGGCAATTCGAGTAATTCAAAAACGTTAATTTCACATGAGAAACATCGTTAGTACCAGACTCTAAAGTGTTGCTCAAATGATAAGATTGTTCAAGAAATCGCAATTCACGTCCGCCGTTATAAATTTCATCCGAAAACGGCAACCGAATCTAAAAATATACATAAAATCTGAATTTATGTATAACAATCTGGTTGCAATTTACAAGATATCTGAATTTTACAAATTTCAGTTAATGTAGCAACAACTAAAATCTGACAATAAGTAAGACACTGAAAATGGTGCTCTCGCACTCAATATGAATTTATCCTTGACATTGGTATAAAAGGTTGACGTGGAGCCTAGCGGGTGTTTTTCCAGGTGTATATAGCGTGTTTATTTGAACCCTATCCCAAAATATTCTTTTATGAGGATATTGCGATGTTTACGTCACTAAATTGATAGTGTTTACAGTTTTATTTGCTGAATTTATAATGTGGAAATACAAAAATACATTTCTCACAATTGGATGTCGTACTTGAACACAAATAAAACATAAGGAAACATTATTTCGGATGAGACGGAAAAAATATTGTAGATTTACCTCTTGCGGTAATTTAACGTTTATGGTGTCGGCTAAGTGTCTGTTTTTGTAACATGTTACAATGCCATCGAAACATTATTTTAAGTGCTTGAATTGTTTCCCGAAATGTTGTATTTTGGACGGCGGAATGTTTTGCGCATGTTTTTGTAAAATATGACCTGTAAAGTGGTGCTAAAGATTTTAATATAGTTTTATTATTATAACAAAAGAGAAGTTCATTCACTTAATTTGGCAAACTCTCCAATTTATTCGTAAACTTTTGTTGTCCACTTAATGTTGTCAATAAGTGTCGGTATGTTTTAAAACTTTAAAAAAACACACAACAGATAAACCCACCTTGATAATAATGACTGATATTAATGTAACACAATCTGCGGCCATGTCGAATAACACAAGATTCGCCACTTTCGTGTACAAAGCTTTAATTGGAATTCGTACAAATGTTCGCGTCTTTATATGTTCGCTCTATGTAGCGGAGCAAGGACGCAAAAAAAAACAATAAATGTTGATGGATACATAATGGAACATTGTATACGTTACAGAATAAGATGCAATCGAAAATTGCACATAATGTAAGCGACATTGACGGACAGGTTGATAGTGCGATTATTGCAGTAAAATACATTATCCGAATGTTTTTACTTCTAACCATTGTTTAAAAAAATTCAGACTACTATATCAGTTTAAGTGTTTTTTAACCTGTTTGGAGAACTGTATTTATTATGTAATTGTGTCATGAACATGCAGTTGTTGTAGCTGTAGATTGGTATTTCGTATATGGATAGTTACAATTCAATAGTGGTTCCACTCTAAGTCTTGAGGTGTACAAGTAATATTGAACTACTTTATTTTGTTGCATATAATTAACTATATCGTTTTTACTTAAAGAAACATACTTTGAACAATAGGAACATGAATATCATGATATCAATTACTATCAAGTCAGCACACTCCATACAACTTTGCTATGAAAGGTGCGATATGGTAAAACGCCTACTTTGTACGGCTACAGCTATTTACTCTTTAGTTAAACTTTTATCTTTACCGCATACTTTAGAACGGCTCCAACGAATTGGCTTTGTTAAGAACAATTGCTTTGCAAATGTGTACGGACAGTTTCAACCGACTCAATGATTTGTATTATGTAAAAGCACATTTCAAATATTAAGAACAAAAGCCATGCGCTATCCTATTACATTACCTGTATAACTCGACCTTCGCCCGATGCGGATTGCATTCAATTGCTGTTGACAGCCCGGTTTGTATTAATATGTATTCAGAAAGGAGTAGATAGTGCGCGGGCATTTAACATTATTTATTAATTGTTATTATACGAAACTTGTGTTTAATCGGATTCTATTTATGTAAGCATTTTTATCATATGCAGGCTTACACACTGTGATCTATAATCTGTGTAGTATGGTTATGAATATTAACTTTCTTAGCAAAACACATTTATGTATAAAAAGCTATTTTCAATGAATTTTATATGGTTATCGATACCTTGTGTAGAGAGTATACACTGGGACCACATTTTTTAAAGAAAATTGTTTTCGTGTGTCGGTTGGTATTCTAAAATAATATTTAAAATTTCATCGTTTTATTTCATTTGATGAAAACAAAGCACATTTTATCACATATCATATTGTAACCAACAGATACGATTATATAACACATAATTACCATGGAACATGTCAAAGTACACACAATAATTTAGTTAATACATGGATGCACCCTTATTTTAGTAATAATCCCCATCACTAAATGCATTTCACTTGAAACACATTTTAACAACATATATCAAATATAAGCAAATGACATTCACTTCTCAATTACGGACAATTCCGTCTTTAAACTTAGCAAAAAATCAACACATCATAGAGTTGGCTTATCCATTTCAAAACATTTAACATTCGACTTGTTTCGTCACCAAGTATTGCGTTCAGTTGTCAAAGCGTAACCTATTGATTTTCCATGAGTATTAACATGCTCAAGTGTTTTGTGATTTTAGTTTTATGTTTGTTTGGTTAAAAAGACGCCTTAAGCACGAAAACCAGTCAAGACACTATAAATTCATGAATGTAACTGCATTCGTCATAGTAAACTAGATCAATTACTTAACAGCGATGGCAATTTGAAACCTTATTTTAACTTAATAATTAAAGCGCGAATATTTTAACAGGATCTTTGTTTAGTTAAGTTTAGTTTAAACCTATTTATTTTAGCTCGATTGCATCGAAAGCCTTAGGCTTATATAAACACTCTCGAGTCCGTTTCCTGGGCCTAGAACCAGTACTTGGTGTCTTTCGGGGAGATCTAAAGAACGCTTCCACGGTGGGGATCGAACCCGTGACCGCCCGGTCGCTAGGCGGACACCATATCCATTACACCACGGCGACCTTTGTCTTTGTTTGCGTATGGTTTGTACGTAAAAAACGTATGAATAAGTGTTATTTATTATCACTGTTTCATTAAGATCGATATTTATTTGAGGTGTGAAATGATCAAATTTGAATAATTAATTTATTGCCAACGCTTTTTTACATATTTTTATTCTCTAATTCTACCTTTGTAAGCGGTCTATATTGTGTTGGCAGATCGAAATATTAACTGTATATTCAAGTTAAACAATAACTGCGCATAAATGACCCGATGTCATTCGTTAGACATATGTGTGTCAATTCCGACCTGTTACCTTGTAGTCCCTTAGTTTGTGTTTCAAAAGTTTGGAAAATGTCAGTTTCTTGAATGCATATTTTTTCAAATGTTTGAGTCGGACAAGCGTTCACATTTTTTTATTTTATTGATATAACATTTTTATTCGTGTACATAACACTACACTCTTAAACTGAATACAATTATACACGTTTGTTACATTATTTAATCACATAAGACAATATCATGTGCATTCGTAGAATAAAATTACTACTTATGTAATTAATGTTCACTGTGCGAAAGGCAGTGACAATGCTAAAAGAGGGTCTCACTTAAATGAGTACGTGCTATGCACTATGAGCTCACGTATATTATTAAATTGTATTGTGTAACAAAAATAAAAATACAAATAAACTATTTAGTGATATACGTTTGCATTTCGTTAAGTAAATAACCGAACTTGTATTAATTATTATGATGAATCGTTTATTTTATATGTTATTGTATCATATCATTTTGTACGTGTTAAACTTTCTTCTGACCCAGATCATTTCTGTGTAAACCCTTCTTAAGTAAGCGCCCGGTAACTTTAGAATCAATGAGCGTAGACGTTCGCAATAAATCTAGAATATCAACAAATAGATAATCTATATTTAAAGTACTGATAGTCGTATAGTAATTGTATTTCGTGTGTTGATATGTTGTATTATTAATGGAATTAGTTACAGTCGCATATTTCTTACGAATTACGTCTCAAATATATATGATTATTTTTTAAAACTGCTGTTAACGTCTGTATGCGACTCGAATATGAAGTAAAATAAGGCATCGACCAGCATTTGTCTGACTTCTTCATTTGCGTAGAATATTCATACTAGTTGTAATACTATTGCACGTATAGTGTAATAATATATCATGAGATTCTACATGACACGTAACTGACTTGGTTCTTTTGTATTTTGTTAAGATCATGTCATCTTATTATTTACATATATTCTTACCGTATTTTATCAGAAATGTATTGCTATTAAAACGTAATATTAACGGTTAATGTTGAAAACATATTGATATATGTAAACTGCGTGTAATGTTTCTTAAGCAGGTAATTATCTTGGAATTAGTATCTATCTATTAATTCAGAAATACTATACAACACAAACAATGACATTATTTTTTATACAAAGAATAAGAGATTTCTTTTTTTAAAAAACAGTGGGCTGCTTCTGATTGTAAAAATCAATCAATTGCCATTGAATTACATATGCATATTTACACGGTATTATGACAAGATATTGTTAACGACACTTTAAAAGAAATACTGTGCAATACATACTAGAGTGAAAATTGCGCAATGACGCATATGTAAAATGCCTGGCGTATTTGTGCAATGGTTGCACAAGTGTGCATATGATAACAATAACACATATAAACTGCCGCATCAATGCTTAACCGAGGAGTTGCGTAATATGATCTTTAACCATACGAATTGTATTAGACGAATATTTATAATCTATCTTAACCAATAGCATAACGGTATATATCTATAGATAGATAGATAGATAGATAGATAGATAGATAGATAGATAGATAGATAGATAGATAGATAGATAGATAGATAGATAGATAGATAGATAGAGAGATAGAGAGATAGATAGATAGATAGATAGATAGATAGATAGATAGATAGATAGATAGATAGATAGATAGATAGATAGATAGATAGATAGATAGATAGATAGATAGATAGATAGATAGATATATAGATAGATAGATAGATAGATAGATAGATAGATAGATAGATAGATAGATAGATAGATAGATAGATAGATAGATAGATAGATAGATAGATAGATAGATAGATAGATAGATAGATAGATAGATAGATAGATAGATAGATAGATAGATATATAGATAGATAGATAGATAGATAGATAGATAGATAGATAGATAGATTGATAGATTGATAGATTGATAGATAGATTGATAGATATCATGAATAATAACGCACTGACGTTTACAATTCAACAGACATACAAGGCTTTACCCAAAAGCGTACAAATACTATTCATTCTGCGCTTTATTTTTTATAAGCGTCAATACGTTATGTAATGTCATCGATTAAGAATAACAGAAAACGCACCCCGCCGAATGTTGTTTTATATATTCGCGTTAAATTTTGTTATTATTTATTTAGCCAAGTTTACCGATATCATAACAAGTAACGAGTACCGCGATGCTTTATCGGAAAACGTAAGCAGTAACAAACTGTCTTTTCAGTGCATATGTTTCAATGATATTAATTTGAAAGAGAACGATCCGCCTTCAAAAGGAAATCAATTTCCATTTGTATGTTATTGATTTATTATATTTTCAGTTGGCACGGAGCCGTCGTATATTAATTTGACCGTTTTAAACAGTCAAGTCATGCTATACAGCCTATTCAGAAAACATAATATTGACCTTTATGACCTTAATATTACGTTTTAGTAATCTAATACTACTCCGAAAAGTAAAAATGAGGTTATTCACGCATTTCCACGTGAAAAACGGTATCGTTATTACACTAGTACATATACGTATATCGTTAAGTATGTATATGTATGTATATGTTTTTTTTCATTATGTTTTAAAACATGGGTATCGCTGTTTTGAAAATTATATATTTAATCTAAAAGAAGGCATGCACTGTTTGAATATGTTGCCCATAATTTCCTTCAAGTTACATAATGTGAATTATAATATCCCATATCCCATTTTGAGGTGAAATACATCCATTAACTTTGCAATCTTATCTTCTTTGTACAAAGTTTATTGACAAAACAATTAACATGACATGAACAAGTCTGCTTCTGGTTTGGCTTGTCCTTGAGCATCGTTTGCTTTTATTTAAAGCGACGGCGATTTCTCGACTTCTATAAGTATGCATATTAAATGTAAATCCTCTTGTAGATATTTGGAAATAGATATATCACTTATAAAATATTATACCATCGTTTGTTTTATAAATTTACCTGCTATTGTGTAAATGTACTAAGAAATGACAACAGGTAGTGTTGTTATATTGTTCATTTTTTATCACAGTTTTAACAACATCAGTTATATTTGATTTGATTGATTTTTAAATAACATTTATATCTTTATCTGTACACAAGAGAGACGGAAATTACTGTTTTCAGTGTACTATAGAAAATTAATCCTGTGGGATATATACTACGTGCACAACGCATACTGCGGATTAATAAACTATACGTTTATTCTTGTTCTCCTGATTGTTGGCAATACGTGCATGTGCCAGAAGTATGATATGAGTATCGTCTAGTTTGTATATTATATATACATGCATAGTGACCATTTACTTGTATATCTGTGTTTATGATATAGAGAATACTAGGTTAGCGTTGAATACAGAAAAGTTTATGTTGCGAGGCTTAGAACGCCGGAAGCGCGAGCCTTGGCGAGCGCTTTCGGTGTTCGAGCCGAGCAACATAAACTTCTCTGTATTCAACGCTAATCCTAGTATTCTATTTATCCCATTTGATTTTTTTCAACGTGACATTTAACATAAATAGATCTAATAACCTTAACACTAATTTTAATTCAGTCATAAAAGCGCTTAAAATCTAAAAAATGTAACCATGCGTAGTGATATACATGTATTTGTTCTGGTACGCAAAATAGTCTTTAAAAAATTCACACACAAACTGTAAAACAAGTAAAAATATCACCATGTGCCTACATTCAATTTTACGCAGTATGCGAATTTTAACACATTACGACCGCGAAAAGAAGATTTTACTTTACTATAATTCATTTTATTTTCGAAAGAAAATGATCAAAATCCAATATGGCGGCGATTGCTCCTGACAAAATGCTGTCGATGTCAACATACATGTACACCATCGACGACCTAGTTCTGGCTACCATAACTTTAAATGTCGCTTTTTATGATTTTTGACTGGCGCGACTTTGTACAGGTCTGTCAATGCTAAATAAACTGTACGCGTAAGTTTCTTTAGCTATCGAAGACCTTGACAATTTTGACGAGTAAACAGACAATCGCAGCGACTGACACTTTATTTGACAAAATATACAGGGCAATACGTTTTCCGACTTCGAACGACGAATTTAAGGACACGTAGAACGTGTTTTTATAGAATGTTGTGGGTATGCCGTGTGTGATCCGATGCATAAATGGCGCCCATGTTAAAATCATTTCCCCGAGAACAGGGAACGACAAAAGTACAAACAAAAATCAAAACACGTAAGAACTAGTATCTTACCTTTAATTATCCTTTAAAATCCATCTAATAATCCATTTAACTCAATAATTGACGATTTTGCATCTAGGATCTTTAATAATTAATTTAGCATAGTTAAATAAAGACCCTTATGCCATTCTATCACTTTATTCAAATGAGTTTATGAACGCGATAAACTTTCTTCTTCGTCACACGCTACGTCATGTACTCTACATTACTGCTGTTCCAATGAACCGGAGCAGTTTATCTAATAATAGCCGTTTGTAAACTCGGTTGCATTTGCAGATTTCTGCATACAAACATAATTATGTTTAAACTTGCACAATGTTTTATTTATCTATGGTAAGTGCCCTTATTGTACGAGAAAATAATTTAATATATAAATACACAAAGAATGGAAAACATTCCAGTACACAACAGATAAATGAGTAGAAAATACCCGTGTACAAAATGGGACGTTCCCAATTCCAGTGCTATTTTTACCATCTTATACTTTACACAGCTCTATGCCAAACGTGAAATAGGAAAGCAAACATAGCAGATTATTCATGAACTGTGCGATATGTGTATGGCTTGTTGTACATTCTTAACATTTAAGTTAAATGTCAAAAGTATATGCTTTGGTTATAAACAATGCTCATTACACGAAATGAGGAAAATGTGATCAATTGACAATTCAGATATGTCGACATACAGTACATGTAGAAAACATGTGAAATAAGTCGCGTTTAAAATAAATCGTCAAAAAAATTGGGAAAATGACGCAATAAGTATGTCATTTTATGACGCCATCAATCAGCTGATTCATTATACGGATGGCGAAAAATTATGTCATATGACTAGATTAAAAGGTTGAAAGTCGTATAATTTTGAAGCTTAAGTTTTGTCGACTTTGTTTCTTATGAAAAATCATTCAGTGGTAAAGTAAATATAAATAAAAAAAATACAAAACAAAAATCGTGTAATTTTATATTTTATTTCAACATTTCTTTTGGTGAATATGTCATATATATATATATATATATATATATTTCTGCAAAATATGCACATGTTCTTTTAATGGGTGACCTTATAATTCGATCAATAAACCAAATAAAACAATATCGACCTAATTTTAGCGTATATCGCATGACGTCGTTTAAAAAGTAGTCCGTGCACGCGACAGGTATATTCCACAGTGTTGAATACAAGCAAGTATATTCCACAACGTGTTATACCGTCAATGTCGCGATGAAAATGGGATAAAAGTAGAATTCATGCCGCTGTTCAGTTAATATTACCTTTAACGTATTGTATTACATTGGTAAATCATTGGTATGAGTACTTTCCGATTTATTTTAAAACTTAGGTTTTCAACTAATTTTTCCAATCTTTATCGATATTTCTCCATAACAAGGTAAATACACCTTTTTATTTTAGGCTTTATGGTGGTTTATAGAGAAATATCAGTGAATTAAAACTGATAATTTCGCTGTTAAAACATTGAAAATTATCAGTGAGAATTATCGATAGTTGTCACTGTTTTACCGGCACTATTTTTTTACCCCATTGTTACCCCCACACACTCTTCCACCAAGAGCGAGAACTCTTTGATGAATATTTATATCAACATACGGGGTAACTTCCCTTGAACATACATGTACACACTGTTAATGTTATTTACGCTATAAATAGACTCCGCATATTTATGTGACAACATGACATAAACAAATTGTGTCATTATATGATTATTTATTTTTTAAATGATGTTATCGGTGTTTTTTTTTCTTTTCACTTGATATGTGTTGCATTGTAAATACAAAAAAAGTTATTGTTTAACGTTTTTTTTCTTGTGAACTATTTGCAACGCTTATTGTAAATGATATTTTGGGGCGCCCAAAGGTAAATTGGTTTGAACGGATTGGCAAACGTATAAAAATATTAATTTATGAGCATGAAATAAAAAGAAAATTTGTTGGATTGGGTGGAATATCGATTGTAATGGCGCAAATATATTTTTCTATGATCACTCGTGAATTAAAATCGATATTCCTCCCAATCCAACAAATATCCTCTATATTATAATGACCGATTATGTTATTTATTTATGTTGCAAAAGCGTGCGGTTTTGATGAATAGCCAACGTTTCGCTTCATTAGTATTCATAGCTTTCAACGCAAACAATCACAAATATATCCACGTTTAACGTTACCGGATTAACATTAACAACTAAAATAACTAAAGAAAATAACGTAAAAATTCGACATTTAATACTTTACAACAGCAGGACGTATTTTACCCCGTCACACATTAGGATTGGAACTGTTGTTAAGATCAAACAAAAATTCAAAATGTTGATTTTTTAATTAGTTACATGTCCTGTAAGAAGACACACCTTTAAATGCTTTCAGAATGAAAATAGTAGTATATTAGCCTTTTATAAATTTTAACTCATGGGCAAATCACATACATTATTAATCGTTACAGAATACCACGTATTTGCACAATGTGCATATTGCAAGCAACAATGACGGACATCTTACAATTTTTATAAAAACCCAAATTCGGATGTAGTGACATCAAACATAGTCTACTCTATATTTAAATGGCCACCTAATATGGATGCTTTTTATTAAAACATTGGTTAAACTTTATATAGTCTACTCTATTAATGAATGACAACACAATTCTACGGTTGTTCCTTAAAACCATGGCTTCAACAAATATAGTTTTCTCCATCATTGAATGACAACCTTATCTGGACGCTGTTGCTTCAAACCATGGTTTAAACACATATACTCTATCCTATCATTGAATGACAACCATATCTGGACGCTGTTGCCTCAAACCATGGTTTAAACACATATACTCTATCCTATCATTGAATGACAACCATATCTGATTATACTACTTCAAACCATGGTTTAAACACATATAATCTATCCTATCATTGAATCACAACCTTATCTGATTATACTACTTCAAACCATGGTTTAAACACATATACTCTATCCTATCATTGAATGACAACCTTATCAGATTATACTACTTCAAACCATGGTTTAAACACATATAATCTATCCTATCATTGAATGACAACCTTATCTGATTATACTACTTCAAACCATGGTTTAAACACATATAATCTATCCTATCATTGAATGACAACCTTATCAGATTATACTACTTCAAACCATGGTTTAAACACATATACTCTATCCTATCATTGAATGACAACCTTATCTGATTATACTACTTCAAACCATGGTTTAAACACATATACTCTATCCTATCATTGAATGACAACCTTATCAGATTATACTACTTCAAGCCATGGTTTAAACACATATACTCTATCCTATCATTGAATGACAACCTTATCTGGACGCTGATGCTTCAAACCATGGTTTGAACACATATACTCTATCCTATCATTGAATGACAACCTTATCAGATTATACTACTTCAAACCATGGTTTAAACACATATACTCTATCCTATCATTGAATGACAACCTTATCAGATTATACTACTTCAAGCCATGGTTTAAACAAATATAGTTTACAATATGATTGAAAATTCAATTTATACCGGATGATATATTTCAACAGTTTGTTCTACAAATATAGAATATCTAAACAGTGAATGACAATCTAATACGGATGATGTTACTTCAAATAATGGTTTAAACGAATGTAGTCTTCTCTATCATTGAAAGAAAACCTAATCCTAATGTTGTTACTTCAAACCATGGTTGAAACAAATATAATGAACTATATCATGAAATGTATTGTAT
Organism: Dreissena polymorpha; assembly: GCF_020536995.1. NCBI lineage: Eukaryota > Metazoa > Mollusca > Bivalvia > Myida > Dreissenidae > Dreissena > Dreissena polymorpha. Next base: position 28,335,826 of record NC_068363.1, read on the forward strand.
ACTCGTTTGGGGTATTATAGTACTTCTGTTATTGTGCATTTACGTTGCTGCTGTTGTAGTTTTTATATTTTGTTTATGAGAAAATTCATTTGACGAAACAATGAGATATTGGTTCGTCAATAAGCGTTGATGTTAAAATTCCATATTGAAATACATTAATTTGTGGCATATAATTAATATCATCTTTTTAATGTTTTTACACATTTGAAACTAGGAAAATGATAATCAGGATGAATTAATCATCCAAATCATAACAGTTATTAAATAAACAATTGAAATAAAAACTACGATATGGTGAAAATACCTGCTTAATAATGCTTCACTTAGTGACGCTAAGGTTAAGCTAAACTGATTATCAAATATCACCCATTTGTCTGAGAGTATAAGATTGGTTTTGAACAAAGACTTTACAAATGTGAACGGCAGGTTAAAAAAGACCTATTCAGTCGTATAATTTGGAGGCATTTTTCAAATATACGTTTTAAAAGCCATGCGTTCTCGTATTACACGGTTTCAACATAAGTCGACATTCAATCGAGCGCACTTCATTCAAAAGTGGGTGCTGGTCGCGTATCAATCGTAATGTTTTCGTGCGGGAGTAGATTGTCTGAAGGTATGTTATTTTTATATCATAATAATAGTGGGTCGGTTTTAAGTGTGCCGCTATTTAGGTAAATATTCGTATTTAATTGGAGGCTTATAAACATTATGAATATGATTTTGTTTAACTTCAAGTAAAGAACTGACACCGTAGATTAATTGTTTGCTTCTTCAATTAATATTTTATTTTGAACGTTGACCAGTATACAGGGTTCACACTAAACATAAATTTATTTGTAGCGAAAAAGTTTCCATGTGTCGACATGCGGTAACTGGTCATAGAAAGAAAATTTTAATTTTTGCAATTTTGTATTGTCTTTTATAATAACACAGCTCACAAGGTCACTTATAATAATTCAACAAACAGTTGTCAATATAACAAAATCATGATAATGGTACAAGACAAAGTAAAACCATAATTTATTCAATACATGTAACCACAACATTCATGGTAATGTTACACATCACTACAGGCATTCCACACGGAACAATTTTTTAACAACATAGGTAAATGGTATGTAACTTATTATCACATTTAATTGATCTTTCTGCCCATTGCTATCTTCATAAAACTTCTTCACAACATCACACATTTAGCCTATCTTAATTTCTAAATTTTTACCATTATACATTGCTTGTCTCGTTAACGAGTCATTTATCAATATACTGCAACCAATTATGTTTATGTTTTTAATTAAAAACCTTAATGCGAATGGGACAGAACATTAATTTTATTTCACTGTAAAAGCACAGCCGCCTAATAATAACTGCTCATGACTCTTGAAATACTGTTTTTGTGGCTTGCTTGATCTCTGTTTGCCCGATGTTTTTTTTTAACTTAAAGAACCAATTTAACTACTTTAAAGCTAGTGTCCTTGGTAAAGTTTACTATATGATTTACTCTACCTATGTTTGACTAAAACAAAATTGTACTTTAACTTCAATAAAACCGCGATTTAAGATCTAAACCTCGCCGGTAATTCACATATTCACTTGGTTGAAGAACGCCGTTGTCAGGTTGCTCATGGTTTGTATTTGGGTTCGGGTATTACAAAATACCTAATTAATTAAGTATCACTTTTTTATCAAGACCGATATTCGTCAGAAAATTGTGAAATGATCATCTGCTGATTTACTAATTTATTTCCACGTGCTTTTTGCTGTTTGGAAAACAACTATTTTAAGCAAAAATAAATGTCGAATACAGACGGCAATATTATCTGTGTATTCAAGTTTTACATTGAACGCACAAGAATGGCCCGATTTCGTTCCTAATTAAAAGTGTCTGTCCCGCATAATTACCCAATAGCTTCACCTATTCAAGCGTGTATTTAACACCAGGTTCAAATGAGCTCGTTATTGATTGGCAAAGCTAGAATGTTCTCTTCAATAACAATTAACTTAACGTAAGTTTTCATATTCTGTTTCAGACTGATTTACGCCTACTTTAAAGTGCTAACGCTTGTAAGGAAACAAGCATAAAACCAAACTAACAAGTCCGGATATTTATGTTGGACGTCTGTAACAAACTTTGATATTAGCATCTTGGCACATACGATTTGTTTTTGCCAAAATATCAATATTTGTGCGCCTGGCTCAAATGGCGAACGACAGCTCAATCCCGTTAAACCCGTTAACTGATGATTCTGCCCATATATACCTCTGCGAACGGGGATTTTAACAGTTGTTTAAGGTGTAGCTGATGTAGTTCACTTTGAACTTGTATGATTTGCTTTTATTATATAACGCGACACACGGATAATCAATTGTTATGTTTAAATATTCATTTTTAAAATTGTAATACAAGTTTCAATTATAAACTTTTGTAAAATTTACCACAATTATGAACCCATGATACGCTGGAATATACAGTAAGGTTGGGGATTGTGTTTCGCGAAAAAAGTCTACTTGAAGGATCATTTAAAAGTTAACCCCCTCCCCCACCCCCCCAAAAAAATATCATGCATTATTATGCATTTATCATTGATTGTGTTATCTTGTTAGGCTTAGGTTCCAACTTTTCATTGAACGTCTGATTGACTGATGTGACCACGACGCCACTGTCTTTCAGAGACATAACTTGAATCCCGTTTAATAATAAATCATTAACGGTACCTAAGGGTCTTTTCTACTGTTGTCACATATTTGACCCATCATGGTGACATTTCCGAGTTTAAAGCTTTGGGGTCCCCAGTCCAAGGTTGTAAGCTTTAGTATCTGTGTTTATTCTGAACCAGTTGTTCTTCATTTCAGAAACTTTGGTAAAGGTCTGTCATTATCTCTTTTATAACCTTTATCGGATAAGCACTAATTAAGTTATTTACGGGAACGTCTCTTACATCAACATTACCTACATTTGACATGGAGAAACAAAAACTTAACAATGGAGCAGTAGTACTTGCGTCTCTCCTAGATAAACAACTATTAAAAAATATTTAATGAAGCATAATTATAATTTGTGTTTGTTCCAAACTTGTGACTCTATATAAACCAAATTTTTATTACATCCATAATACATACACTATAACCTAATAAACCTATGCCACAGCATGGTATAAGAACAGGAAATTATTTGTTGCGATGCAAACTATTGAGTATTGATAGAAAACCTCCGCGCAACGCTTTGAATGGTTCCGAGCATATATCGATATCAAATCTCTGCCGTTATAACCAACCACGCGATGAAAGCCGAGCTAGTACAATACTTATCCGGTTTTTATTTTTTACTTTGTTTTATTTCTTTTTTTTTTAAATTATGAACATGACATTATACACTAATTTCGAAATTTAACAGAAAATGATACTACTTTTCGTAATATGATACCTAAATATAGCCCTCCACATCTGGAAGGATTTTCTTGTGATGGCAGTTGTTATCACAAGTAGCCGTGGGTAGATAACCGCTGCGTGAAGTTTAATTTAGAGCGTCAAGCAAGCCGTGACAATAATCGTTCGTCTTCCTCGAAGGATACATGTTACCATTTAACAGCACAACGAACAATGTGTTGCATTTATTTTGTCATTGGATTACATGTATAAAGGAAACTCAAATAAAAACAACATCAGTGTAAATAGCAACACTTAGCTTGTCTTGATTTTTTATACTTGTAGTATTTGCCAATACATTGCACTTTTGGCGACTTAATATACATAACTTTTTTCGACACATACTAAGTTACATGTTACAGCGATCACATTAATATGATGAAGTGGGCAAAGGCAAGATCACTCAAAATAGTGATAACCTGTATGCATGCAGTATCACATGTCTACAGCCTAGAGCACTAATTAATTCGTTTTAACGCATAACAAAACAGTAATATTATTAAGGAAATGTGAGGATATGCATACAACTATATCTACAAGTCATTAACAAACACTAATCGTTCGTTCTCCCGCTGAGTCAAGTGGAACACACAACCTTTTAATACACGTTACGTATTAATTATAAGATGATTGGTTATTAATAGAGAACAAAAGACGCGTTTAGCGCATTGACGGCTTTGAAATGCGCTAATTTAAATCATTTGCTCAATGAAGTAAAGTATTCAAATGTAGTTTTGAATGTGATTGTAATACACATTTTCTACGCATTTGTTTCATATAAAACATAAATAATTATACTAGACTAATTGCATTATTTTTTTAGTTCTGCTCCATTCGCAAATTATTATATGGTTCAAGTATAAAGTTTGAAATCTATATACCAAACTTTACACTAGTTAAAAACTTCCAGTGCCCTCCCTGGTGAATCCATTTACGTCAATTGGTTCATATCAAATATCCACAGACTTTGGTAATATCAATAGAAGATTTCACAATACTTGGTATAGTATTATACCCATTCTAACTGGCATTTCAAATTAATGATCCACGTTATATGGTTTCCAAAGACTGCCTTGTAGAGTGATTTGTTCAAAAACCATGCAAGACAATTAAAATCTAGACCCTTTGCATTTATGTCTTTATATATTTAACAATACAAACATTTATGCAAAGTAGCCACATTAGTGTAATCGATACAAGTAAGTTATATGTATTCAGTTATCAATTAAATGCTCTTTTTACATCTGTTAGTATTATCTTCAAGCAGTAGTCCAGCAACATTAACTGTTCAGTAAACCTTATTTAATATTTATCTGTTTGTAATCAGATTGTGCGTAAATTGTTTCTTAGCATTCGAATAATACTAATCAAAATGGAAGACCTTTATAATGTAAACAATACATTCCTTAAAAAATGCAATGAGCGTTATTTTATTTTCAGATTGCATGGTGAAAATAAGTACAGCACCACGATGATTTGCTAGGTGTTTTGTCAGACTCCACAAAGTAAGATATTTATTGTTTATGTCATTAGTATTGCTAAAAGTGTATTTATGATATGCATAAAGATGTTTAAAACAGGGTCCATGAGTGTAACATAAATATGTTGGCGTTTTTTATCTGCTCGATTGAAATATAGTCAATGGAACTTAAGGTTCATTCAATGAAACGGCAAAAGATGATGCAAGGCGATGAAAATACCATTATCTAGACATTGTGCGGAAAATAAAAAGTCTACAGACCCACCGAAGATCCGACAAATCTTCAGAAAGAAAAACCAAGATCAGGGGCATGATCAAGCACTTATATCTTTACTGAATAATCACTCGATTTGCATAGTTTATTTTCGTTTCGTCGTTCCAAAAACATAATATCAGAAGGCAGAGTCAATAGGTTTTTGACGATGTGTGAAGAATGCAGTAAATGAAAAACAACAACATGTTGTTTTTTAAGTGAATAAAACAATAGCAGTAACAGAAATGTATGAATCAAGCAAACCGTGAAACTATAGAAATTCTACCAGAAGAAAAATGATTATTTATATTCACTTCTTTAACAACAGAATACCAATTATAAACATTAATGATTACAACTGGGATCACGGACATTGAATGGTCAAAGCAACGCAGTGGGGTTTTAACCGTAAAGCTAAGCGGAGAAGGGATGATTGAGTCATATTGCATTTCCGACTTATGGAACGTGTTCAGTTGCCTAATTTATAGATGCTTAATATAATTATGTATTGTGATATAGGAAAGTTTCACTGTAACATCATCCTGACTTTATGAGGTATTTTAATTAACGAAAGTTATTTAACACAATTTTCTAAAGGTTCATAATTAAATGAAATCGAATGTCAGATTTATAGAACTGTGTAAGTTATGTTCTTTAATGATTCTGAATAAACGTTAAAAAATAAATACCATAGCATAGGCATTTTTGACTACAATGTTTACTGAAACTTCATCACGTTGACCGCGGGGTTTGAAAGATGAAGAGGGGGATATTATAGCCGACATTTCAGAGCTCTTGATATTGGTCGGCGATCTAAAATATTGATGCTAAAGCATGTCTCAATACATTACCAACTTAGATCATGTTTTTACAAAGTTATACATAGAAAAGTTTAAAAAATATGAAACGCAAACGCCGAGGAACACAATGGGTTATTAATGAAACTCTTTTCATATTTAACTACTGCTTCAATTTCAATCGATATGTTATCATGTTCATTTGATAAGAAGAGTCCTTATGAGTAAAGTGTAAATAATATCGGTTTTTAAATGACACTATAAATTTAAAAGCAACAAATTTAGATACTTTCGTTTACATGTTGAAAGAGTTATAAGGCTTACACAAAAGCAAATAACTGCAATGCTTTAGCGTTCTGTTTTTGTGTGTGAATTAACGTTAGTAATAAGGGTCGTCGACTAAGGAAAACAGCAAATGAAAGCCGTATGTTTTATATATTCGCGTAAAAGATTGTAGTTTGTTAGGCATAGTTAAAAAATATAATAACTAGAGACTCGCAAAGTGATACCGCGTAACTTTATTTAAAATGTAAGTAGTCACTAACTGTGCCCTAATGTGGATATGCTAAATAATGTATAAATTTGAAAGACATAGTTCCAACATTAAAGAAAAATAAGTTTTTCTCGTATTTTCACAATACAATTATTATGAATGTCATGTTCATTTGGCAGAGATTTATCGCATATCTATATGATCCTTTTATGAACAGTAAAGTCCCGCTATACAGCATACGAAGAAAACAAATAATTGACGTTAATGATCTTATCCCTACGATTCAGTAATCTAATACTACTGGAAAGAGATAAATGAGTTTCAGAAGTCATTTTCACGTGAAATTCGGTATTTCAATGGCTGAAGTACACTTAAGTATATCATTAAGTATATCGTGATATATATATCGATTTTTTCATTTAGCGATAAAACATGAGCATGGCTTCTTTGAATGTTAAACACATTTGGTCGTTGTCATCGAGACATTTACTCGGGCGCCGTAATACAAATAGTAGACTTTCTTTTGGGTTGCTTTCAATACAACGTACATGGAGGAATGTTAACTGCAAGTGCAATTTTGGTAACGTATATAGCCAATTGGCGATGTTAATAGTTTCCTTAGATATATACGCGTACTCAAACTTTGAGTGTAACTTTATAATTATATTCATGAAATCACGAGAACATGCATCTTTTGAACATGTTTTGTTAGAATTGTTCCTTCAGGTTTAACTATGCGAATTATTCTTACAAATCTTGAGATAAAATTCATCCGTTGATTTGTCAAGTTTATTTCCATATATCTCCTGTGTACAACGCTTATTGACGAATCATAAATGAAAACATATGAGCTAGTCTGCTTCTTTTTTGAACGCCCGTTAGCTTTGTTTGCGTTTGTTTAAAGCGACAGCGTCATCTGAGCTTAGTTAAGTAAGCATATTTAATGTATATCATGTTGTAGAAATTATGGAGACTTTGATATACATTCCTGACTATAAATCACATATGCTTCGTTGTATCAATACACTGGCTATTGTAAACATGTTATCAGAAATTACAACGGGTAGTTGAGTTATATTTATTCTGTTTTAGCACATTTGGTTCACGAGATATCGGTTGATTTGCTCGATAAGTTATTAAAATGACATTACTGTTCTTTAAATTTTGAGTGAGGACGGCAATTTATTTAGTGCGTTATATACATTGGATTTCGTATGTTACATAAATGGAATTATAACGCATAATGCACATTGATAGCAAACAAGCTTACTCTTGTAATCGGGATTGTGAACTTAATGTGTCAGAAGTATGATATGATTATCATCCACATGGGTTTTTATATTCAAATGAATTATTGTCAAATTTTAAACCACTCCCTTTCATGGCAAGTATAATTTAATGTTATAAAACATACCGCTTTAAACTGTTGAGTTAAAATTTCCTTTAACGTGTACTGGATTGGTTAATTATGTTAAGCGTATGTTTCGATTTACTTTTTAACTTAGTTTTCCACATAATCTTGTCAATTTGCATCAATATTTCTCCATAAAAGGTATAGAAACCTTGATAATATTGACCGATTTTATTTTACAAAAGCGAATTTCATGTTCAATAGCACACGATTCGCTCCATTGGTTTTCACAGCTTTAAATGCAATTCGTAAAGATTAACCCGTCTATAAATGTAAAAGCTGTGTAACCGGACACTGTTACTGGATTAACATGAAAGATAAATACAAAACGCAATAATTTGACGAAAAAAAAAAATAAGCGTAAGTAATGCACTCACTTAAACAATTTTAGCAGCATTTTTGAATGAAATTAAAACCTTACTTTAATTACTTATAAAACATCAGTGTTGTATTGTAAACAATTCACATTACCATATTGTTTTAATAGTTGTATGTCCCATTCGAAGGCGCATGTCCAACTTTTTTATATTGAAAATGAAAGTTTTTTAGACGGTTTAAAATTTATAAAAAAAAACAAAAAAAGAAACTGTATAAAATATATTACATTGATATTTATTTTAAAATTCGTTAACTAATAAAATGCAATCGTCATTACGTTAAAAACACATTGCAAACACATAAGACGGACAAATTCCATGTGTTAATAACTTAATATTGTTGTAGTTAACAACCTTTTCCGGATGCTGTTTCTTGAAAGCATATTTTAAGCAAGACCCATCTACTCTAATATTGAATTAGAACCCAATCTGCATACTATTACTTTTATATTGAATTAGAACCCAATCCGCATACTATTACTTTTATATTGAATTAGAACCCAATCTGCATACTATTATTTTTATATTGAATTAGAACCCAATCCGCATACTAGTACTTTTAACCAAAGTATAACAAATTAGAGTCTACACTATTATTACATGTATTTGTCTGCATTTGTTTGGATTATTTTATTAATTATGTTAGTGTGCTTTTAAATCTTTTTTTGTAAATTGAGTTGTTGCAATTATTGTTGTATATTTAGTATATGAGAAAGTCATTTGATATGATATTGATTTCTAAATAAGCTTTGATGTGAAAAAACTATATTGAAAAAAGAGTGTTTTTGGCATATTATTCATATTATCCTTTTCAACTGAAACCCGTATTTGATACCATAGGGAAATGACATCATGATGACATTGAATGTCAAGTCATTCACCTCATATATTATTGAAATTGGTAAAACGACTGTTGAATACTGCTTCAGCTAGTGCCGCTTAATTAAAGCCACAATAATTATCGAATACCAAAGACTTATCTAACAGTATATGTTTCAAACAAAGGCTTTATAAATTTGAAAGGAAAGTTTAAAAAGAGCCAATCATTCGTATCATTTGAAGACATTTTCCATTATATATTTCTAAAACCATGCGTGCTCTTATTACACGGCTTCAAATTAACTCGGCATTCTATTCGGCGCACTTCATTCAATAGTGGCTGTCGGGTATATATTGAAATGTGCTCAGGTGTGTTTTTATTTATTTATCTTTAATAATAAAACCAACAATAATAATAATAAAAAAAAATAATAATAATAATAAATAACAAAGTATATATAATAGAAATAATAATCATCATCATTATAATAGGGCAAATGTATTTTATTGTGACACTATTTCGGTAAAACAAATAGTTTTTAGTTGAAGGTTTATTAACTATCACATAATGAGCTATGTTATTATTTAACTTTAATGGGAAAGGCAGCTCGTATTATCACTTGTCATAAAATTAACATACAGTTGTCAAACTGTAGGGTAAAACATTATAATGGTACATAACAATCTTAAAACATCATAATAATGATAAACAGCACTACAGGCATATCATATGGGACACATTTTAAACACCACCTTTAAATGGCATGTAACATATGAGCACATACTTTTCACAACACACATTACAAAGTCATCTTGTTATCTACATTAACCGATATCACAAAATACAATTGGCTTACCGTCATTTCAAAACTTTTAATTTTAGAATTAAACATTTTCTTTAACGAATCTTTTTTAAATATAAATCTGATTGTGTGTTTTAATTTAATTTTTAATGAATATGTGGAGGTACATAAATGTTGTTTCATTTTCAAACCGGGGCCGATTTATATTTACTTACAATGACGATAGTGTTTTGTGATTTAAGGTTTATCTATTTGGTCAACAGGACTCTTTACCTTAAAGGAGCCATTTAATGACTTTAAAGACACGTAGGTTAGTGGCATTCCTATAGTAAGCAAGATTGATAAACTACTCTTCATATGTCGAAAAAATCAGACACTTTGATTATACTCATTTTGAAATTAAAACGCGGTGTAGTTAATATATTTAATAATTAATATAGTCAGTTTGATTGCCTTGCGCCGTTTTCAGTTGTCTAAGGATGTATGCTATCATCGATATAAAGGTTACACATAATCAGGGTTTAAATAATGAATTCATTGTCACGCTTCTGCTTTATACGACTTTTGAAACCGATTGATATTTAATAGGCAGACGACAACATTATGTTTGTGTTCAAGTTATAAAGTGACTGCGTACGAAGGAACCGACGTCATTCATGCTTCAAAGGTGGTCAATTCTGCCTTATTACCCGATAGCTTGACCCATTCTTACAACGTTATACGAGGTGTAAGCAAGCTTTATATTGATTGGGTCAGCTAGTTTGTGAACTTAAATAACAATAAAGTTAAATTAGGCAGCTTATTCTGGTGTAATCCGGTTTTCGCTCACTGTTTAAATTGCTTACGCTTGTAATTAAACACCTTGAATTATATTATACAAGTGATTCACTGGCATCTCTACAATGCAGGTGTCGGAAGAAAAGGGAAAAAGGCTATGTGCAAGCAACATAAAACCAGAACAGTCTGCAAGTAACTCACAGCTTGTTAAGGTTTTAGACTGTTTGCTGCTCATCAGTATCTAAGGCTTGATAATGAAGACTTTAAAACGTGAATCTAGTTAGAAAGGTCTTCAATTAAATTTAACTTTCAAAGGGACTACAGATGCGTAAAAATACGTATGTAAGAGGTAAAAGGTTAAACACATAATAAAGAAGTATTTTGCATTTAATAGATATGTTTATTGTCATATTTTGGTTACATATTCATTATTTAGCACGTCTATATAATTCATAGTGTGATATTTACATAAATGTATAACTAAAATTTCAGGACAGTTTTGCTATAAGCTGTATTTAAACTAGAATAGAGGAATTGTTTATATGTAGATCACAAGAGAACATATCGCTCATGGGGTGTGTGAATGATACCGTGTTTTATACTACAAAACAAACAAGTTCGGATAGGGCATTTGTAAATACAGTACTACCTCGTATGATACTGCGTTTTAATTTATGGAGATTCTTGTGTGTACACACATCTTGACCAGGTGATGCGTGCGTACATAAATTATCCCTAAATTATTATTAACTTAAATATAAAAAAAAAACCTTTAACATGATTTTGAAAACTAACACATATATTTGAACATGTTAACATTAAATGAATCAAGGCATACTTTTACACTTCTGACCATTCCAGTAAGAATTTATGGTGCTTGAAATTGTGTACAGAAAAATCGGGTCTTTAAAATTTTGTTTTTTATTAAAATATGTCAGCATGCTTTCTATTCCTAATTGAATAAGACAATGCAGAACAATCTACATGAAATAGTTGTACACAGTATTTTAATTACGTATACTTAATAACATACTTACATCAAGTTTGACATTTTGCAGTGCACACTAATGGTACATTTAAGGTTCAACGCCTTCAATAATTAATTGGATAAATTACCCGTGCCTTTATCGTAGTCGCTACGCAACACCAATATTAACGCTTGTGTGGTGCTCAATGTGGACACATTCTTTTAAACATCACACAGGAATGTTGCGTTATTGTGACTTTTTTTGTTTCATTTGCATGTTTGTTTAAAATATTTCCACACATAGCGCTTTTCGTTGCAAATAGAGTTTCAAATATTCATATCTGTTTCGAAAATGTTTTGTTTTGATTCCAATTATAAACATAGTAGAATGTTTTAACATCTTTGTCAGGCGTTTCAAATCATTCGTTCCAAACATGCAAACATACAATAACGCACGATTACTAATTACTGGTAAGCATGACATAAACCTAGGATGAGCCAATTCTAGCTCGGTGAACAATTTGTATGCGAAATATATATTCAATAGACCCTATTCATATCTGAACTAATTAACCAATGACCGCCAATCCCACGACACAAACAACTACTGTTATGTGCAATGGCGTTTTAAGAATATGTGAATACTGACAATACTATTTCTGGTCACCTTACATGAATTATAATTAATAATCTAAAGATTTAAAGACATTTGTATATGCACCTTTTGTTAAAAAGCAAATATAGACAGTTGGCAATTAGTTCCGAACATAAACTATTCGTATGACCTTTATAAGTTGTGTTTAATAAATAACCAAATGTCGTCAGTATTTTACACGAATAGTAACGGGTGTTTCATAATAGAGCACTTCAAGTTTACCATCGGTCCGTCTCACTCCACGTCCGTCCGTTAAAACAAGATTTAAAAGATCGAAATAATGGTCAGAATGATGTATTGTCTGCCTATTAAAATTGACACGTATAAATAAAAAAAGTAAATCCGAAGCATTTTTTTAATACGTCGATGCTTCATTTTTTTCTAAAGAAATGTGGCTTCGAATAAAATAAGCTAGCTCTGAACGAAAATTACCATAAAGGTAATATTAACCCCACAACACCCCAAAAACGGTTTGCATTGCATACGTAAACCACTTGTTCTAACAATAACAGCGACATGCGTAAACTCCATTTTCTTTCACAATTTATAAACACTATTGTTTAACAATGTCTTAAAGTTAAACCTAATCGCAGTTCGTAATTTGATATGAGGCAAACGCTGTACACAAGGTTATCCACTAAGAAAGTATACCATACCAATAATGTATAGCTCGCTTTGCCACCTTGGTAACTAGATTGATTGTTAACATTCGCCTTGAAGTCACTAATGAGTGTGGACGATCAGTATTGCACAATGTAAAGTTAAAGGAGGTAATTGCGTTTCCTGTTTAGCGTTTTCTATAAGTACAGTACACATTTCCTTTTCATAATATATATTTGCACTGATATGTTTTGTTAAAAAGTTCTTATTTGGGTTCTTAATTCGTATATCACTTTGTTTGAATGTATGTGTTACGGAAACCGAAATCGCTGTAATGTATATTAATTTCAATGATAATATATGTGTCTTGTACGAACTAGTTCTGTAACGATTTTGCAAGTGACTCGTCTCAAAGATTTACTGTTCGCTGTAAAGCAGCTTGAAACTGGGTTCATGGGGTAAAACACGTGTCACTAAGTACACTTAAAGAAGCAGCTTTTAACACTATTGAGTTCAACTGTTTTTTTAAATTGTCTTTCAACTTGGTTGGAATATTTGTACAAGTGATATCTCGATCGAGTTTGAAACTGGGTTGTGCGTGGTCAAGCGCATGGTCAAATTAAATACATATCATATGAACATCAAGAGGCACAATTGATCCACATATCTTCATGAAACTCGGTAAAACAATGTGCTTACTTTAAAACTCGGTCACATGGTGTCAATAAATATACTACATTTACTACACACTCTTCATTAAAGTTTGTTGTAATATGTATTCTAATGATATATCGAACCAGTTTCAATGCGGGTTTAAGTAAGGCCAAACTTTAAATGATATATCGGCCTTATTCGACACGTTGCAACTAGGGTTTACAACTAGGTCACTCGTTTGCAATTTTTATGTGTATGATCAGACAGCTTGCCATATTCAAAACCCAACTTACTAGGTCTACGATCAATGTCATAATTCAAGATCAGATGTCAAATAAGGTAAATAAGTCATAATATTGTTCTGAACATCACATTAACATATTTCAATATCAAACGTAAAGAAGAGACAAATATGTTTTGTTTCAAATAGTTTTACATTATATAATAACTATGATGGTATATCGCATTGATAAACCTGCTCTCTAGGTCAGTTTAAGAGAGACATTCATATTTAATTAAATTCAAATGGTGATCATTATGCGTAGACGGCATGCAGTGCACACAAACAGGCCTGCGGGTCTGAAATTCGTGTAACAAAAACATGTATGTAGTGATGTGTTTGAAATCCAACCTGTACACTATGTCTAGACATACATCTTGTTCAGCATCCATTAATAATCGCGATAGGCCAACGAGTTCCCATTTAGTCGCGTGAAAGTCTAAGGTCAATTCAGCATGAACATTTCATGACCAAATCTACCCCTTATACATTTTTTAATTTTGTTAAAGTTATTTGCATCAGAAAAAAACGTTTTGACACGAAATGCCAATCACAAGAACGAAGTCAATAGGTCTTTGTTCAAATTCACATTAAATTACCACATACATAGAATATAACTGTTCAAAAATATTCCAGACCTTAGCATTGCATAGCATGGATGTATTTGTATTGCTTGTAAAAAGTGACAATCATTGTTCGATTCCATGAAACAAACAGGAGGGCCCTGATTCATATGTTCATTTCCAATTTTACAGTTCAAGTTAATGGTCAGCCCATTTATGAGATCATAAATTTATTCAGCTTTATTGATTTTCTGAAAACTTGTCAGAAGTGAAAGTCATGATGAGACAGAGTGTCCCTTATACGAACGATGTTATAATAATAACCTTTCTCTTAATGAGTTCATTGTTAAATACCTTAGCAGAAGTACCAGACATGTTTAGATGGAATATTGACTAATAAATCAAGCATGTATGTTTATTTCAAAATAATAGAAAAACATAATATTGCACTGAAAACAGACTTTTCATATGTTACAAGCCAACATGATCACACAAGAACCGATGAAAACAATTCAAAGTCTGTAATCGTGTTTGAAGGTAAAATAAGAGAATGCAATCGAAAATATGTCTTATCTTAAAACAAATAGTACTAATTAGCGGTTCATTGCTACATCAAAACTTATGTTGTATATAAAAACTTACAATACGTCATTCGGATTACTACGGATTCCTTTTAAAGGTGTTATGTTCTCAATAGAAAGGGTGTTTCTCTATATAACAAGCGATTGCTCATTTAAAATGTCAATAATGCATCCCAAATGAAAAGTCAGACGCAGTTACATGACTACATGTCGTGAGCTTAAATGCAAGCAGGAATTAAGATATATTCGTATGCTAAATTCAGACAAAGTTTCATTGCGCCGCAATGACAAAGGACTGTAAAATATTTGCAAAACTCTCGTTGTCAATATAAATTATTGAACTTGAAGATGATAGGTTAAACCTGGAGATGTCGTTGCGTTTGAATATATGAAATATATATTAAAGGGAGATAATACGATTTTGTCAGACATCTTTGAATTTATATAAAATGTGTAAAAATCATATTATATATATATATTTCAATATGAATTAAAATAAAAGTTAAGAAGATGTGTCAAAATAAGCGAAACAAGCCAGATATTCAATTCTGAAATCGAAAATATATGTACATCATACATGTACTATGTGAATCTAAATTTAGTTTTACGGATCATTTTAATTTTCTGCGACGATATATATTCATACGACAATCGAACACTAACTATCAGTAAGAAAATATGTACGAAATATCTTCGTCACAATCGGCTCGGGGCGCTAATTTGTCTTTGCTGCATTTTATAAATTCATCTTCAATGTATAATTGTTCTTGCCTATGTTGTGTTATTGTAACATATGTTTATTAATATATTACAATTGTACACATATACAAATCGCAGAATCTCTTTAAACAATATATTGAGTACGTGTTGTTGATAATATAATAATTTGAAGTGATCTTAATGTCAAACCTAGTTTTGTTCGATGCAGCCTGTTCAGTATTAAGAGCATCAAGCGAGCCATGAAAATGACCTTATTCCTTTTGCAAGGAACTTATACGATTTTGCAGCAGTGCAGGCAAAAATAAAGTGGATTAATCGTGGGATTATAAGGTAGAATGGAAGGATTTATTTATTTCTGTCGTGTAGCGTTACTTGCAATATGCTGTTATAATAAGAACTATTTTGATATGTTTAATAAACGATGGACAAGTAACACAATTTACGAAGTGTCATTATTAATCATCAACATAAAAAATAAGGTGGCGTATCATATCGGGGTCTTTTATAAACATTAAACCGCTGAAATCAAAACACGAAAACAGCAATTTTTCCAGATACCGATGCTTGCAAGTACTTTGAATGTCGGAACACTCAATTATTCTCGCTTCCGAGCGCATTTCAGTAATTTTCAAAAACAAACTTTCACTTTTCTGGCAATTCGAGTTATTCAAAAACGTTAATTTCACATGAAAAACATCTTTAGTACCAGACTGTAAACTGGTGCTCAAGTGATAACACTGTCCAAGAAATCGCAATTCACGTCCGCCGTTATAAATTTTATCCGAAAACAGCAACCGAATCTAAAAATATACATATAATCTGAATTTATGTATAACAATCTGGTTGCAATTTACAAGATATCTGAATTTTCAAATTTCAGTTAATGTAGCAACAACTAAAATCTGACAATAGGTAAACGGTGCTCTCGCACTAAATATGAATTTATCCTTGACCTTGGTATAAAAGGTTGACGTGGAGCCTAACGGGTGATATCCAGATGTATATATCGAGTTTATTTGAACCCTATCCCAAGAGATATTCTTTTGAGAGGATATTGCGATGTTTATGTACTCGTTTATAGGAATATATCGGAACATTTTGGCTTGTGAATATTTATTTTAATAGGGATTTATTTTAATTGATAGTGTTTACCGTTTCGCTGAATTTGTAATATGGAAATACAAAACTACATTTCTCACACTTGGATGTCGTACTTAAACACAAATAAAATATTAAGGAAACATTATTTCGGATGAGACGGAATAACAGATTGTAGATTCACATCTTGGGGTAATTTAATTTTCATGGTGTCGGCTAAGTGTCTGTTTTTGTAACATGTTACAAAGACATCGAAACATTTTTTAACCGCTTGAATTGTTTCCCGAAATGTTGTATTTTGGACAGCGGAATGTTTGTGCATGTTTTTGTAAAATATGACCTGTAAAGTGGTGCTTAAGATTTTAATATAGTTGTATTATTATAACAAACGAGAAGTACATTCACTTAATTTGGCAAACTTCTGATGTTTGGAGCATTAAACCATTTCAAATGTATTTGAAATATATGTATACATTTGTATCAATTGTTTTGGTCGTATTGAATGTACATATTATTTCTAAATGTTCACACAATAATATGCATTTTATTTATAAAGTTTGTTTTATTTTCATATAACGTAGATAATATGACTTACAAACTTCGAACACAATGCAAGTTTCACCAATTTTTATTGATTATGTAAGGATTTAACACAAGTAGAACTTAAGCAGTTTCCAAACAAAATTGCATTTTGCGCAATTATTAATACAATAAAAACAAAAGCCGATGACACTATTTTTTTAAGCTCACATAATGCACATGGTGAGCTGTTGGGATCACCTTTCAATCATCGTTCCTTGTGCGTCATGCGTAGTCAACATTTAGACTGTTAATATTCTATAGACACAAACTTGATAAGAACATTTTCCCAAATTATATTTTGACCTTGTTTGAATCTGGATAATGTAAGTTAAAAAACTTTTGAGGTCAACTAAATAAAAAAGGGTTTCTTCAAACTTAAAAATTCACATTTAGAGTTCAGTCTTCATAAAATTTTGCCAGAATATGTATTCTAATGATTTCTTGGATGAGGTCGAACACGCTTCTGGTTCGCTTACAAATGGTAACCAGGGGGCGAAGCAGTGTTCCTTATATGGTTTTATTAAAAATTAGTTAACACTATAGATGTTACATTTTTAGTCTATTCTTCTTGAAACGTAGGCAGTACATTTTTTAATTTCTTTTGGACGAGTTTGAAAATATTTCCCCGTTTCAAAACATGCGAACCAAGGGACAGAGTTATTACCTGTATACGGCTATAGTGGACTATTGTATACGTTTTAGATGCCATATTATTCATTGAATATTTAGGAAACTTGGTCAGAAATGATTAATTAAGATATGTCGGCAGAGATCGCAAATGGTTCCGGTTAGTTGCAAAACATGACCGCAACGTGGGCTGGGCTGTTTTCCTGATATGGCTATGGCCAAACCATGTTGAAGCCTGGTTAAAATTCTAGGAGGCACATTTGTATTTCAAACGCCATGAAAAAATAAAGTGTTCGGTGTGTTGAATAAAATGGCCGCCATTGGGCGGTAAGGTTTTGTTATTTTGCTAGAATTTAACAGCGTTAACACATTTCGATATATCGAACGAGTTTTTAATGGTTTGAATCCGTTGAAAAAGCATGGCCACTTAGGTAGTTTTCCTTATATGGATGACGTGAAACCATGTTATCAGTCAAGAAGTAATATGTTGAGTTCGATTATCATGACACTCTTCATCACATTGTTGTATAATAATATATTGGTCAATAAACCATTTAATATACATTTTGCGAAAAACAAATATCACGCTTGAATCTCTAGCTATATCAAGTGTACAGCTTTTGACATCATTATTGATTTCGAAGACAAACAATGCAGACAATGTTTATGCAAAAAATATGTTATACTAGTTAGGCATCGTCTTTATGATACATTAATCAGTGATTTTCTGATACTAATGCACATGAATTTGTATTTAAGAAATAATATCTTCCTATAATGGTTTGTTGTCGAATAACCCACAGTAAGGAGTAAAGATGCGTAGGAATTGAATCACGAGTGCGAAGCGCATCTATACAACTTACTGTTGGTTATTCGACAACAAACCATCAAAGAAAAATATTATTTCGATTCCAACACGATTCTGATTGATTTGGTTCAAGCTTTAGGACGTGAACTATATTTTTCAATATACCGCCCTTCTTAGTACAAAGTTCACTATCTAGTGACGTCATTGAATTGTACAAACCTATGAAGTTGTTTTCATTCATACATATTTTGCAAATGACGTCACTTCATTGAAAACAACAATCGTAGATAGCGTCACGTTTATTGATGCTACTGAAAAGCTGACGTGCTATAAATGTTTTCTTGATTTCCTTCTTTGTCTATAGAAAACAAGTCGCGTGTCGTGTTAGAATAGGAGATAACATTAGGAACCAACCCCCATAACTTTGTTCCGTTTTGACAAATTAATATATATTGTCTATAAATCGCTTTGTTGTATTAATGTGTTGTGGTCGTCTGTTTAAGGCCACACATCTCGAATACAATGTTAAGTAAGCATTTATATTTACTTTATGGTGTCTTTTATAGCGATACCTTACTTTTATTTATAACACTATTCGTAATCTAGATACACACTTTTATTTTTATATCATTCTAATATTATGCATATATTCAGCACAGTTTGGTCCATAAATATTGTTTCAGATATATAATATATAGACATGTAAATATATATATATATATATATATATATATATATATATATATATATATATATATATATATATTTATATATACATATATGTATTTATATATTTATTTATTTATTGCTCCACAGGGAAGGGCGGCTACTTCTATAGTAAGTGTTCTGTGTCCTATGATATTTATAGAGAGTATAGAACTTATACATAATGCAATCTGCACATTAATATTTAACATGGTAACGATAGGTCATTGGGTTTGATGACTGTAATAGCATGTGTCAGAAGTTTGATATGATTTTTGTCTTAATTTTAAATTCATTTTGATACAGATAATAAAAGTGTCGATATAAATATGTATTCATGTTCAAGGCAATTATAATTCAGTGTAAATACGCATACCGCTTTTAATAGACCCGTTTATATCTTCCTTAAGGTAATGTATTGGTTCATCAGGGTTTTATGTACTTTCAGGTTTATTTTTAAACGTAGTTTTCCATATCATCTTGTCAATCTGATTCGACATGTTTCGCATAACATATCAACACACCTTGATACAAATGACTGGTATATATGTAAGCGGCGGTCACACAATTCACCTCATGAGTTTCCAAATGTGTATTTCTTCCACATTCCCTTATCTGTGTATGTTCGAGCTTTGTAACGGGACAATTAAACTAGATTTACATGAAATTTAAAATAAACTTGAAAACACCACAGTTTGATGTGAAATAATTAGCACAAGTCATGCACAATGCTACAATTGTTTGACCTTTCTATATCAAGAAATACTTTAACAATTTACACATTTACATAAGAGCTTTATTGAAACGCCAGGAAACATTTATTTGTGATTATCTCACATTTCTTAATTGTTAAATTACTTATATACCTCGTTCGAAGGAACAAAATCACATGTTTGAAAATGGCATAATGTTCAGGCGGTTTTAAATGTATATATAATGTGCATACAAACGAATTGATCGGTGATTGTTGTAGTTGTAGTTTGTGTAGTTTTTTATTTATTAAATGAGCACGCCCTTTAAAGCAACAGTATGCTATGTGTCAACCAATAAACGTTGTTGTGTACATACTCTCTTGAAAACCTTGATGTTGTGTAATATATCTCAACAAATAAAGTATGATTTTCAGTAACATAAACAATAATATTTCGAACTCGATCATGTTTCGTCCTTTGTTTCATTATCAACTGTCCATGCCTCTTGAACTTCTCTGGTGTTTTGCGATAGTTTTTTGTTTGTTTAAATAATATTTAGTAATAATCCCCATCACTAAATACATTTCACTTGAAACACATTTTAACAACATATATTAACTAGAAGCAAATTACATTGACTTCTAATTTACGTGAATTAAGTTTGTTTGGACAGACTCACTTTCGTCAGACGACGCTTTGTTCGATTGTTGTGATATTATTTTACGCGGGTTATATTTGAGTATTGACGAATTTAAAGGAGTAGATAGAGCGCGGGTATGTTTTCTTTTTTATAAATAGTAAGTATGGAAAACAGGCATTCGCTCGAGGAAGTGTCAGTACCACTGCAATGGCAACCTTGAGAGACATTGTCATAACCAAAGGAGGCACATCCTCACGATGAAGTGCCAACGCCAATGCAGTAACACCCTCAAGATGTTAAAATACCAATACAATGACAACTTTTTTCTGAAAAAAACAAACATACCTCTTTATGAGAAGTTATGCCAACTACTTTTAGCACTTTGTTATATTACGTATCAAATATAATTATTGATGTATGTTAGATGATGCTAGTAACAACATACAAACACATGTTAACGCTTATGCAATATATAGTGTTGATATGTACTTAAAACAGATTAGGCTTTTGAATTAATATATTTATCTTATAGACGGATAACGTTCAGTATTTTTCGGTCTTGTTTATATGTGCAACTATAACTCTCTTGGGCTACAATCGTCTATTAATTTTACCTACATGCCAAAATCTTACTTTGGCTATACATATTTATATTGGCTGAATATGTCGTCATATCCTATATAACTACTGTATATTTAACTTACTTGTTATTTAAATTTATTTTATGAACATAGCATACTTATATGTATTGTGATGCCATTTAGGTTTAAACATTTGACAGCGAATTTCAAATATTTTGTTAGCAATAGATGAATTTTGTAATTGCCAAGAAACTATTTATCGAACGCTGTTTTATTTGACCGATTTTAATTGTTGATTTTTCATAAGCGATCACCTATTTGTTAAACAATTGTCTCAGTCAAGAGTGTTATTGCGTGTTTAAATTTGATGCTAATATTCTTTTTTCAATGTATGGTACATTTTGTGAAACAATTTCATTCTAACAAACTGTTTAAAAGCAGCATAAATGCAAAGTATTATTAATTGAAAACGTTCACAGACAAGCGTAATTGTATTTAATATTTAATGATATGATGCCACGATTCAATTATAAATACAAATATAAGCCATATCTTTAATAGTATTGTCATAATTGAACGCATATGGTCCACATGTATGTGCACGTTTAGAAAGCTACGTCGAAACGTTCTGATTTCAAATTGGGTTATATGCAAAGTCATTTGCAAACTTGGATACGTGATTTATTTAAACAAATCAAGCCACGTACACAGTTCACGAACACTGATACTAGTTATTTTCCTTCTTCCTTTTTAAGAAACACGGTAAGCGATTTACTGTTAGTGATATATCGTTATTAATACAGGACATTCAAAACTATTCAGTTAAAGAAGTATGTTCGCTTATAAACATGCCTAAATATGTTTAAAACAACGGTCATGAGCCATCAGTAGTTGAACGGCAGGTATAAATTAAACTACCTTAAATGGAATTATGTTATCGCATTTATCTGAACATTTTGATGATTGCATGTGTAGTTTAATTAATAAAATAAGAGAGAACTATATATGTTGAAACAAATGGGAAATCTTGTTAACAGTTTAAATACACAACCAAACAATGTCGACGTCTTATAAACATAAATATCACTAAACCAATTTTACGACGCTATTCCAGTGAAGTAGTTGAGCAATCTTTGAAAGCGAAAACAGTGAGAGCGGGCATAGCTAACATCATTGGTTGAGCTGACATTTATAATTTCAAAATGATAACCTTTCCATGCCCTTACAATATTGGCTTTCGATATATCCCCACTAATTAACGTTATACTTTAAAAACATCATTAATATTGAAAACTGTTCATTCACCGATGATCTTTACTGTGCCCATACAATACTGATATTTGCATCTGCATTTGCATACATACATTGTCAGTTACAGTGTTATATCACATATGCATATCATATGTTTCGCTTTTTATAGAGTGAAATACTTATATAAAAACATAAAATCTGGCAAGTCTTCAAGAGGACTGAGTAAATTTCATGTTTTTAACAAGACCAAGGGTGGCATTCGCTGGGCCTATTGGAACAAGCCGAACACTCCAATGTACGCAGAAAGCGTTAACAATATTCAGAAGTTTTCTTTTGTTTTCATTTTAAATATCACACAAGTATGACATCTGAGTTTCACTTCTTGTATGGGTTACTCGAGTCGAAAACATCTTGAAGTTTTATTGATAGATTATGGTTGTAAAGGCACTTTTAACGCATAACGAACATTGTTTATAATTTGACACCATGTTTCGGATTGTAATATCTCTTAGAATGTGTGTTTCATGTGTTTGCCATTGATTGTGAAAACTATGGCAATATGGAGTCTTTTTTACATAACTACAATAATATACGCGAACAAATATACTTCCTCGAACGTGAATACGATGCAAATATGGACTCTCTAAAACGTTACCTCCATTGGCATTATGGACTTGCTTGAAAGCATATAGCATAAACATCAATTCTTGTTTGAATGCCACTATAATCAGAATAAAGACTTTATAGAACGTGAATAATTGATTAACATTTTATCGAAAGAGAATGCTATCAGCACAACGTATGACTTACAACAACTATCATGTTATTTTATAGTTGATTAAATGTGAATATAAAAGTATTATAGACTTATTAAAAAATAAATACCCCATGGACATAATAAGCTTGAAATCAAATACCATCCCCATATTAACTTGATTATATGTAAATACCATGATAATATGGACTTTATCGAACCATGAATCTAACTTTCGTTTTGAAAGCCAATAACATGAACATCAAAACTTGCTTGAATATAAATTATGTGATAACAGAATACAGTGTCAGTACCAATGGAGTAACAAACTCAAGAGGCCGTGCCAGTTCAAGACAATAAAACCCTCAAGAGACAGTGAGAGTACCAATATAGTAGCATCCTCAAGAGACAGTGTTAATACCAGGAAGTTATATTCTTAAGAGATAGTGTCGCAACCAATGCAGTAACAACTTAGGAGAGTGTCGGTACCGATGTATTAACATCCTCAAGAGACTGTCTCAGAGGAAGGCATTTAAATCCATAAAAGAAAGTGTCGGTTTCAATGCTATAACATCCTCAAGAGACAGTTGAAGTTCTAGGCAGTAACATCCTCAAGAGACAGTTGTAATACCAGGCAGTATCATCCTCAGTGTCATTGCCAATTCAGTAACATCCTCAAAAGATTGCCAATATGGTCGCATCTTCAAGAGACAGTGGCAATTTAATTCAGGAACATCCCCAAGATCTAGTTTTAGTACCAGGCAGTATCATCCTCAAGATGGCAGAACCAATGCAGTAACATCATCGAAAGACAGCCTCAGTAACAGGCAGTAACATCATCAAGCGACAGTGTACTTGTCAATGTAGTAACATCCTCAAGGGACAGTGTCGACACCAATGTAGTCGTATCGTCAAGATACCGTGCCAGTACCAATGTGGTAACATCTTCAAGAGACAGTTTCAGTATCAATATAGTAACAACCGCATGCGAAAGTGTTATAAACATGCAGTTACATCCTCAGTGGACAGTGTCCGTACCAATACAGTAACATCCTCAAGAGAGAGTGTCAGTAGCAATGCAGTAACATCCTCAAGAGACAGTGTCAGTACGAATGGAGGTACATCTTCAAGAGACAGTGTCAGTAACAATGCCATATCATCCTTAAGAGAGAGAGTATCAGTAGCAATGCAGTAACATCCTCAAGAGACAGCGTCAATGGCAATGCAGTAACATCCTCAAGAGACAGTGTCAGTAGCAATGCAATAACATCCTCAAGCTACAGTGTCGGTACGAATGGAGTTACATCTTCAAGAGACAGTGCCATAACCAGACATAAGATCCGCAACAGACAGTGTCAGTAGAAATAAAGTAACATCCTCAAAAGACAGTGTCAGTACCAATACAATAACAGACAATGTCAGTACTAATGCAGTAACAGATTCGAGAGGCAATGCAAGAACTAAGCAATAACCTCCTCTGGATACAATATCAGTACCAGAGTAGTACCCATAACTGCTTAGTATTATTAAGTGAAGAACTTTACTTACAAATGCAATTGTTATAAATAAGAATATGAAGGTAAGATTCAAATCGAAATACATATTTAAAGCTCGGCTATACAATGAGTCTTATGATTGTACAAAATATAATGTCATTGTGTGTATGTTCGCTTAGACAGCGAAACACGTCGAAATATTCTAATCTCAAATGTGCCTTATGTACAAAGTCAATCACAATCTTTGTTACGTTATCTATTTAAACAAATTAAGCCACCTTCGAACATTGGTACTTAAGATTTTCCTAATATGTTATAGTTTGTCATTTCCTTACAAAAATTACCTTCAATATATTCTCACTAATAACACTTGCTATGTCTATACATTAATCATCTTTGTTGTTTTCAACTGATGATCTTCAATATATCCATTTAATACTGATATTTGGATTGACATACAAGCATCAGCATTGACAGTTTCATATCAATTAGTCATACCATGTGTTCGACGTTGTAAACAGTGAACTACTTAACATGTAATGGCATTCATGATAACCATACTATTATGCCATCTTAAATACTCTTTTGTTAAAAGTTACCATTGAGATACTATACAATCGAAGGCACTTGGTACGCACAATTTTTATTTGACATACTTGTTCAAATCGTTATCATGTTAATAACATGAGCATATGGACTCGTTTAAACATGATAACCTTTATTACATAACATAATATACTTGCTTAAAAGCCGATAACACGAGTAACTACACTTCTTTGAATGTAAATACCATGAACGTATACTCTCTTACTAACATGAGCATAAAGTGCTTGCTTGGAAACAAATTATTTGAGCATGTTCACTTGATTTATTGTGAATACAATCAGAATGTATACTCTATGGAACATAAATACCCATGAAAATAATAAACTTGAAATTCAAGACAATGATTATGTTTATTTGCTTTAATGGGAATGCCATGTGAATATATACTTTATCCAACTTCAATACTATGAACATAACATACGTACGTGAAAGCAAATACCATGAACATCCATACTTGATTGAATGTGAATACAAGACATGTACGTTTGTAGTATAATACATACTTTTTGTCGCTTAAGAAATATAGAAAATATGTATACACTATACACAAGGGTATACACCATAAGTTTTAATTACGAATTATAGTGGTATGCTACAATGTATCCGGAGTGGATGTTGGTTTTATATCATTAAATTATTTTCTATATGGTATCGAAACAAACATGAAAATTGTTCCGTTTAAGGGAAACAGACACATACAGATGCTGTTTCTTCAAACCATAATGTTAACAAATATGTTCTACACCATGATTTCATGTACTGTTGATTCGTTTTAAGTATTGCATAATATATGTTGTGCATTTTTTATGAATATTTAAGCAGGTCATTTGAATCAATACTATGATATCAGTGCCTCAATAAGCATCGATGTGTAAAATTAAGAAATGAGTTTAGTTGTTTCATATTATTAAAAGAAGCGTTTTCAGTTTGAAACATATTTTGAATGTAAGGTAAACAATAATCATGATGATCAACACAGCCCTAAATAATCGTTTATAGAGAAGAGTAATATATTGTCAAAACGCCTTCGTAATACCGCTTCAGCTATTGATTCTTCAGGGAAGTAAAATACGTATCGCCTACCAAATAATTGCCTCGGGGTAGTTGCTTTGATTTGATATGGTCGGCTAGTTTAAACCGGTGTATCCCTTTGTATCATGTAAAAGCATATTTGCAATGCACAGATCAACAGCCATGTGGCTCCTATTACATGCCTTCAATATAAATCAACATTCGCCCGGGCTCACTGCATTCACTAGTGAAAGACGCTCGGGTATCTATTGTAATGTATTCGTAAAGGAGTTGTGTGCGCGGGTATGTTTACTGTTTGATACTAATTTAAAACTAACAAACGGTTTATTATATCTAATTGTGCCACAGTTTATGTTCAAATTTATAGTAAATTGAAAGCTTTAAAATGTCATATGAAAATGTTCACCTTTAAATTAAGAATTGAAACATGAGTTATAGTGTTTGTTATATTATATGGTTATTGTTATTGATGTCCAGTATGGAAGGTTTACACTAAATCAACTTGCCTTTGAGCGACATTTGTGTTGTTGGAAAATTGACACAAACTTAAAATTGAATATATATATATTTACTCGTTTTCATGTTTTTATCATTTCATTTAATGATAATACATAATATATCATGTCTTAGCAAAATACAACAGACAGTTGTTAATAAAATTAATCATGACAGTGCGAAATGTCCAGTACACAGCAACTTTTATTTAATATAAAATCACATTTTAAAGTAGTAATCCACATCACTACATATATCACATGGAGCTCATTTTTAACACAACAGATCGATGGCGTGTAACATATAAGCATATTACAAGCATATTTAATTCACGTCAAGCGTTAAAAACACCCTGCTATATACTTAAAAAGCATAATACGATCATAAACTTGGTTTATCTTAATGTAAAATATCATCCTTTAGACTTGGCATGTTTTTTCAATGACTCTTTCTTCAAGACACTGCATTCTACAATGAGAGTTGAGAATTATGTATGTATAACGGAGTAGTCAGAGTACATACAGTTTGTGTCATTTTCAAAACAAAGCAAAATTGAAATTGACTTTCCGCGACTCTTAACATGCTCAATTGTTAAATGATTTATATGTGTTGTGTGTTTGGTCATACATATTTGCTTTAAGAGGACGTTTTGAACTTTAATAACAATACAACAATTAAATCGTGTATGTTTTCAGACAACCGATTAATTAAATTTCGCCGCTCAGTCAGCCGAAAGTGTTTATGTAAAAAAACTAATAAATTACCAATATTTAATTTAAATTAATAATCGACAGACAACTATAAAATGATCTGCTTTAGTAAGTTTATGTATTGCCCACGTTATCGCCTTTATCTTAGACAACTTAGACAGATTTTAAATGCTGATTAATCTGTATATTTCTTTTTCAAGTTTTGATCTCGTTTATAAAAAACGACGGCGTCATTTCTACTTGGTTATGTATTTTTGAAAGTTTTGGTCGCGTTTATCTAAAACGATGGCGTCATTTCTTCTAGGTTAATTCAGAATATTTAAATGTATCGTGTGGTCGATATATGGCGCCCTTGAAATGGATACCCCACAAAATGATATATATATATATATTTATATCATCGTTCCTATCATCAATACATATGAGATATTGTTCAATTGTAATAAATTGATGTTTTATAAGGTATATAGCTTTATTTTATCAAAGGAGCAACGTCAACTACTAAAGTAAGTGTGCTGTATGTTTATATATTATGCGCAAGGCATACTGCATATTGATATGTTCCAAGGGCAATCTATTTTTGACATTGTGGATTATAGGTTTATATGTCAATACGCCAATAGTATATGATAATAGCACACATTGCGTAGTATTTAAATATAACTAGTATCCATTTATATGTATATTCATGATCATGGCAATTATTATTCAGTGTAATAACGCATATCGCTTTAAAGTTTTCAGTCAAAGTTTTCCTTAACGCAATGTATTGCAGTAGTTGATCATGGATATGCGTTCTTTCATATTTATTGTTAAACTTAGTTTTCCACGTAATCTTATCAATCTGTCTCGTTGTAACCGCAACAGGTAAACACACCTTGATACTAATACTTGTTATTAATGTTACAAGAGCGGCGGTCTGGTTGAATAGCACATTATAAGTTACAAAGGTATTCAGAGCTGGTTGAATAGCACATTATAATCCTCAACGGTATTCAGAGCTTTAAACGCAATTCTTAAACATTCCCACATCTGTGTGTGTTCAAGCTGTGTGACAGTACATGCTTATTGGGCTTACATCCCAAATTAAAGAAAAAACAAACGCAAACAATACTTCGAAGCAAACAATTTAATATAATGTGCACACACTCACACCATTTGATAATCGTTTTTGAACCAAATGTTGACCATATCACGAAGTAATTATTATAATCAGTATCAATTTAGTATGTTATCTGTTTTTAAAAGTAAGGAAATAACTTGGTGTGCATGCTTTACTTTGATTGATTGTTTTTACAGTTATATGTATCGTTTTCAGGCGCAAATATAAATGTTTGCATATTGAAAATAATTGTATATTTAGCCAGTTAAAAATGTACACACAATGCTTATAAAAACAAAATAAATATATTTTAATTGATATATAGTAAAACATGTTATTCTTGAAGAATAACCTGTAAAGTAAAATTAAACTATTTTCAATAAACAACCGCGGAAATGTGCACGTGTTTCTTTCATGGCAAACACGCTTTTCCGAATGCGGTTTCTACAAATCATAGTTTTAACACAATTAAATTATGTTGGGGAAGGGGGAACTGTATTACCTATGTTATTTAACCTTTACTTTCAATGGTAGTTTTTTCAGTTCTAGCTGTCAAAGTTATTTATTTAGTATATGAGAAGGTTATTTTAAGCAAAATTAAGATATTGGTTCTTCAATATACGTTGGTGTGTAGACACTATCTTGGGAAACTTGGTTTCGTTTCATATAAATTAAATGTGAAGTTTGGTTTAATATTAAATATATATTTTTAACATCAGACAATGAATATCATGATATCACAAATAGGCAAGTAATCCAAATCACCACAGCTCTAAATAAGCGATTGGAATGAAGGGTACGATATAGTAAAAACGCCTGCTGAATACTGCTTCATCTAGAGACCTTTCAGTAAAACGAAACATTACTCGCATACAAAAGAATTCTTTAAAGTATATTGTTAGTTTTGAACAATTGCTTGGTTAATATATGCGGTTTGTTTAAAACGAGCCACTCCTTTGTATCATGTGAGATCATATTTCAAATATTCAGAACAAAAGCCATGCGTGCTACCAAACTTCAATATAACGTGAAATTAGCCCGGGCTCACTGCATTTAACAATGAAAGACGGTCGTGAATATGTCGTTGTGAATTCATACGGGAGTTGATGGTTAGCGGGTAAGTAATTTGTTAAATCTTAAACTAGGGAACTTTTAAGTGTGTTTAAATGTACCACGGTTTTTGTTGAAGTTTGTAGCCAATTTTAAAATTGAAAACTGTGATATGAGAATGTTTAACTTTTGGTTAAGAACTGAAACTGGAGTTTCCGTGATTGTTATATAAAATATTTGTTAACCTTTATGCCTTTGAGGCAGATTGGTTGTGTTGGTAAGTTTACAAAACTGAAAATCGAACTTAAATATTGACTTTTTCATTCTTTTATTTATTTCATTAAATGATAACACATAATATATTATCACTTATCATAATGTAACAGACAGTGGTTAATAAAGTATATTATGATAGTGCGAAACGTCAAAGTACAGAATATCATTAATTGAATATAAAAATCACATTGTTTAAATTATAAACCATATCACTACATATATATCACATGGAGCCAATTTGTTTAAACAACACTGACCCCTGGCTTGAAACATATAAGCATATTAAATCACCGTATGCACGAAAAAACACAATGTTATATAATTAAAGTAACATAGTAAGAGCATTGGCTTATTTAAATGTAAAATCTCATCGTAGAGACTTTATCATGTTTCGCCAATGACTAATTTTTAAGATACTGTATTATACAGTGATTGTTAAGAAGTATGTATTTATAACGTGTACGTCATTGATTTACAGTTTGTTTCATTGTCAAAACAATGAAAACAAAAATTAACTTCCAATGACTCTTAACATGCTCTAGTGTTGGATGTTGTATATGTTTTGTTTGTTTGGTTATACGCATGTTCGTGTACACGACGCTTTAAGATTAAAGATGCCAGTTTATCGACGATAAAGACATGATGGCTTCAGCAGCTGTTATAGTTAATTGTATGCAATACTAAACCTATGTTTTACAATTTCCAATTTATATTAACGTAAAGTATTTTTTACGTAAAAAGAGCTATAAATAAAAATATTCACCTTTTTACTAAGCTCGATAATCCAGGGAAAGGTGTGAAATATTTACCTTTAGAATATTTTGTTTTAATTTTCGACTTTCCTTTCAATAGTTTATTTATAAGAATTTTGAATACGGCCGATAATGTGAAAGCAGACCACACTATAAACTGTGTATTGAAATTATACTGCAAATGCGCATAAATGACCCGATGTCATCCATGACACGGAGCAATACCCACCCTACCGTTTCATTCAACAGCGTTATCAAAGATGTAAGCGAGCTCAATATTGATCGGCCGAACTTGTATATGCATTCAAAAAAGGTCATGCGACAGTGCAAATTATGTTGCGAGACCATACTTTCCCTACTTGTCATTTCTCAGTCCCCTCCATAATCTGGCCTTCGTCTGTTTTTATTTCTCCTAGCTTCCGTAAATTGTGTTTAGTCCTAGCTGGAACTAAACATATTTTTATAGCAAATCGTATTCTTCTTTTGACTCCTCGGTTCTCTGTCTGTTTGTATATATATTGATTGAACATAGTCATTACTATCTGCATTTTGAAAGTTTTCGTCTTTACTCTGCAAGCTATCATAAACTGTTAATTAAGTTTTTACATAATGATTGTCTTTCAGCTGCTGAGAACTATCTTATTTAATATCATCATTTATTCCGTTTAACTATTCAAATGCAATTGCAAACACTCCATTGCAGTCATATGGTTTTTCATGTATGCTATATGCACAATTAGGATTATTTGATACTACACTTTTGGACACTGCCTTTAAGGAATAAGTGATACGGTCTTATTTGCGGTGTGATTTTGTTCATCTTGCAGGTGGACCCGTTTTTCTGCCAGCTTATTGGTTTCAGCTAAAATAGTAAATTCTTCAATTTGTTTGCTTTCCTATCTTGAATAGTGCATTTGTCAGCGCCTGTTTGTTTGGACGACGCTTAGTTGTGAGCATTTTTTCAAGTCATTCACTGTCATGGTTTTATAGGTAATGCATCATACCTCATAACCCATCATTTTATACTTTCACGTACAATACCCTTAATTCATAAACGTAGCAATAGTACAACGACATAAACATATATAATAACGCTTACTACAATGTATATAACCAATATCGCATATCAGGGACACTTCACCATCATAAACTCGTTGGTTCGTTATGATAAGAGCATATATTAATGTATATGCATCTTAAACATGTCAAACAAATTAGTTATTAAATAATTAGCATCCATTTCATACTAAAGGATGAAAGCGCATGATTTCCATTTAATCTGGATAATCACCCTTTGCCACAAAGACAAGATATTTCAGACTATGATTTCCCATATTAATCCCCTGAGTAATCCCCCTTTGTCACATAAGCACAATATTTCAGACTATGATTTCCCATATTAATACCATGAGTAATCCCCCTTTGCCACAAAGGCACACTATTTCAGACTATGATTTCCCATATTAATACCATGAGTAATCCCCCTTTGTCACAAATGCACACTATTTCAGACTCTGATTTCCCATATTAATACCATGAGTAATCCCCCTTTGTCACATTTGCACACTATTTCAGACTATGATTTCCCATATAAATTCCATGAGTAATCCACCTTTGTCACATAAGCACAATATTTCAGACTATGATTTCCCATATTAATACCATGAGTAATCCCCCTTTGTCACAAATGCACACTATTTCAGACTATGATTTCCCATATTAATACCATGAGTAATCCCCCTTTGTCACAAATGCACACTATTTCAGACTCTGATTTCCCATATTAATACCATGAGTAATCCCCCTTTGCCACGAATACACAATATTTTAGACTAGGATTTCCCATATTAATCCCCTGAGTAATTCCCCTTTGCCACAAAGACACAATTTTTCAGACTATGATTTCCCATATTTGCAAAGACACAATATATCAGACTATGATTTCCCATATTTGCGTTCAGTAGTACGTGCTATTACTTAAATATTTATGTCAATGGATCAACGGTTGGTTAAAGCACAGCATATATCATTATGCTTACTCGACCGTTACACTTTGTATGTCACAATTCGTATTCATAATCAATTGTCATTATAGGTCAGCCATTTTACAGATAGATTGAGTCTGCTTTGTCTAGTGCCGCTTAAGTAAAGCAAACCTAACTATCGCATACCAAATAATTACAGTATTAGCTTTGTTTTGAACAAATGCCTTATCAATGTGCACGCCTTGTTTAAAAATGCGCAATCATTTGTACCATTTGAAGGCGTATGTCTAATATACATTTCTCACGCCATGCGTTATCCTATGATAATCAATTGATCCTATTATAATCTATTGAGCGCACTCTATACATAGAGGTAAACAGCCTGGTATCCTTTGCTAATACATAGAGGTAAACAGCCGGGTATCCTTTGCTATG
This sequence comes from Dreissena polymorpha, assembly GCF_020536995.1. Taxonomy (NCBI): domain Eukaryota; kingdom Metazoa; phylum Mollusca; class Bivalvia; order Myida; family Dreissenidae; genus Dreissena; species Dreissena polymorpha. The sequence continues at coordinate 28,369,159 of NC_068363.1, forward strand.
CGCGCAGGTATTTTTTCTTATTTAATGACTTCCTTGTTTTTACCGTTGAACGGGTAACATGATTAACAATTGTCCAAATTTGCTTCGAAGGCAATCAGTTCCCGCGTGTGAAAACTGGTAATCGTTTAAACATATTACCTTTTACATGTTTTATTTCATATAATGATAACAAAGCATATATTATCACTTACTGTTATGTAGCATAAATGTGTCAATATAGTTCATTATGTTAATTGTACATGTCAACGTACAATTAACTTAGTAATGCCTTTAATACATTGAAGCACATGTGTGCACATTGATAATGCATTTCACATGGAGCTTACTTTTAATAACACATATAAATGACCTGTAAAAAAGGAGCACGTTAAATTCACGTTAAATTCACCGCTTACATTAGAAACACATGGTGTTATCTATATAAAACAATATCACAACATAAAATATAAGTTTATCTTAATTTTATAAATCGTATATACGTTTAAGACTCTTGTGTTTGGTTAATTGCCCCTAATTAAGGACCAACTAATTGTTCATTTTTGGAATGCAATACTTCTACAGCAGCTGGAGTTTCACTTCTTTATATTGTAAACGGGTCTTTTTCAAGATATATTAACCAACAATAATTGTTATTGTAATCTGCATCTTAATATATTTGTCAAACTTATTGATTGTGTTTCATAATCATAGTGAAGCCAATTATTTTTAGCTGTCCATGGCGCTTGTAATGATATAGTAGTATGTGATGAACGTTTTATTTGTTTGTTCGCTTGCACACATGTTCGTCTCAAGAACTCGTTTAGCTCACAGTTTAGAGTCATCGGTATTGTATAAACCTGATACATGTGTTACACATTCTACTGTGTAATTAAATTCAATCACACTACACCAATTTACAGTGCATTTTTTCAGAAACTCATTTAATAAAATATCGCCGCTTATTCAGTTGAACGGTTTTTATATAAACAAAACTAATTAATTACAAATATTCAAATTATATTGATAGTCGACATACAGTTTAAACACGATCTGATGTTAATACGTTTACTTATTGTACACGTTAAAACTGTTATCTTAGGCATCAAAGAAAAATTTCAAATATTGATGTATCGGAATATATAAATTGAATTGTGTGTGTTTTTGAAGTTTTGGTCGCGTTTATCTAACGCTACGGCGTCATTTCGACTACGTTAAGTCAGCATATTTAATTGTATCGTTTAAATCTGTATTATTATTGTGTTTTCAATCGTATAAGATGTTGATTTTATATAACAGAATTAATACTGTTGTCAATGATACACACCAAGGTCTAAAACTTTGTCAGGTATAGTTTGTACATACTTTGTTAGAACCATTGTTTGCAAATAAAAAACGTGTATGTAAACAATATACGCTTTAAAATTAATATAAAACACAATTTATTGCATTAGTTTAAACTTAGTTTTCTACGTAAACTTGTCAATCTGTCCCATTGTATACCGCATGACAGGTAAACAAACCTTGATTCTAATAATTTGTATTAATGTTACAATCTGCCTCGTTGTATACCGCAAAACAGGTACACACACACCTAGATACTAATTATTGGTATTAATGTTACACACGCTGTGGTCTGGATAAATAACACATTATTATTCTCAATTGTATTCCGAGCTTTATACTGTTCTGTTCTAATAGCATATTACAAGTCTCAAAGGTATTCCGAGCTTTAAACGGTCTGGTTGAATAGCACATTAGATGTATCAAAGGTATTCAGAGCTTTATACGGTCTGATTAAATAGCACTTTATACGTTTCAAAGGTATTCAGAGCTTTCAACGGTCTGGCTGAATCGCACATTATAAGTCTCAAAGGTTTTCAGAGTTTTGAATACAATTCTTAAACATCCCCACATATGTGCATGTTCGAGCTAGGTATAAGTACAATGTTACTGGGCTTACATCACAAATTAAATCAAATACAAACACAATAAAGTGTTCGACGCGAACTATTTAACATAATTTGCACACATTAACACCTTTTTAGAATCGTTTTTTAATCAAGTGTAAACCTCATTACATATTAAGTAATTACTATATCAATAGCATAGATAGTAATATTATCAATTTAGCAATTTTTTAGTTTTAAAAGTCAGAAAATAATGTGTTGTAAGTAAAAAAATCTTTGATTAATTCTTTAAATAGTAATATGACTTGTTTAAGGCGCAAATGTACATGTTGGAATATTAAACATAATTGTATATTTAGCAAGTTATCAATGGACACACAATTCTAATACAACCAAATATTTATATATTTGTTGATATATAATCAACATTTTATTATGTGTAATAACCTATACTGTAAAATTAAAGTATTTGCAATAAACAATCATGGAGAACTTACAATTGTTTCTATTGTGGTAAACAACCTTTCCGGATGTTTTTTTCCTTCA